>NC_137582.1:45988219-46288219 GCF_963210335.1 Falco punctatus
TGATGTGAAATGCTTTCAGACTAAAATGATAGTGCCTGATTTTTATCTAAAATATTATTTTTTTTATATTTCTCCAGCACATTTGGAAATGGGATGTAACTCTTTGATCAGTTTCATGTAATTTGTTATTAACTTGCTTTGGAAAAGCACTCTAGAATAGCTAGGAGAGGCCAGTAGCGGTGGTGTTCTACTTTGCACTCAAGATGTGCTCTGGGAGCAGGACTATATGTGAATTTGAATTACCTCTAAAAAGTATACAGTCCCCCAAAGGTTCTTCTGAGATACAAAAGCAGTCGATGTCCTGTGGATTTGGCTTTAATTCTTTGTTATTATAAATGCTGTATAATCCACAGAGGTTTGAAAGTGTTCACTTGCCCACCCTTACTTGTCTTATGCTTTAGCAGAATCTTAGCTTTAAGGTAACTATTGAGCACTTTTTGCCATTTCATATATTACTTAAAACCATACTGTGTAATATTGTCTGGGAAGGTAGGCATTAGAAGTCAAAATGAATGCCACTAAGCTCATTCTTACCACATCCTTCAGAACTGGATCCTGCAGCAGGACTCTTAATGCACCAACACACATGCTCCTCAAAACTGTTTGAAATGAAGAGCCTATGTCAACATGTCTATACGCATGGCTGAAGCCAAAGTCATTCTCTGAAGACCTATTGCTGAGGTCCCGTTTCTTTCACAAGAGCCAGTGACTAGTTTTTTTCACACCCAAAGATCCCATTGACTTAAATCTAGAATGAGTGCCTCTGTCATCTTTCCTTCAATGAGCGTAAAGGATTGGATCTTCTACAGCAGCTGGTGCTGCCCTACCTCAGGTTCCACTGAAGCTGATGATAAAACTGTCTCCAGTTTGAACTCGAGCAGAGTTAAATCCATGGTACATGCTTTTGAAAAATCCCACTCCATATGGTTTCTAAAGAGTTAGTGACTAACAAAAGGCACTGAAGTAATCTGTACCTTTCAGATGGGATTTCTAACATATGTATAATAACATCAGTGACACAGGAATTGAATGCGTAGCACTCTATTAAATTCCATGAGCTGTAATACCATATTTCTAAAGCTGTGGGAATGTTAATATCTGTTTGCACTGCAGCTGTGCTTTGCCACAACCTTTGGAATCTATCTGTTTATGAATTAGGTACACTCACCCTGCCCGTAACTAACTCTGTAACATGAATAGGGGTTGAGTGAGAAAGGGTGCAGGACCTGCATAACCCGAGAGCTGTAACTTCAATAGGCAGTGCTCCTCAAAAGACACAGAGCTTCCTTGATGTGTCTAATAAATCTAAATTGGACAGACTCAGAAACAAAAAATAAGTCAGCATAGTTACCTCCCTAGAACATCAGCTTTGGAAAACCTTTCTTCCTTTACCTTTTTCCTTAAACACAAACTTCACATACTCATGCTTCTGCGTTTACTGAAGCTGCTGTTGTGAGGAGCACAGATGGATCTTTCCTTTTTCTTTTCATCATATACATGTGTTTACCACAGTCTACACAAGGAATGAAATAGTTCTTTCTTCAGAAATAGTGGCAAAGATGACTTAACTGCATTGTCCAAATAACCAGAAATGTAAATTTCAGATGAGCTTTTTTGGTACCATGATCAAAATATTTAAGTGATTTAGGGTCAGAATTGCCACTACAGTTCAGTCCTTCCCTGAGTACCTAAATAAGTTGCCTAATTTTCACCAATGCTTTGCTCTTACATGTTTTCTGATTTGAACAATTGTTATGTTGTCAAGTCCTAGGAACAGGCATTACTAACATTTAAGTGCCTAAGAGTTTTATATGTTTGACTTTCAGTGGGATTTGAGCACTTCATTCATTGCCATAGCTCCTTCTAAAAATCACAGATGAGGAATTTAACCATTAGACATTCTTTTAAAGAAGAAAAATTCTTGTGTAGATGTATTTATTTGTTAGTGCCTCAGTGAAAGATGCCATGTCACCTTCTGGTGCCAAGGATCTGCTTGAGCAAATTGACAACTGTGAGCAACAACTAAAACTGACAACTTCATAACCTTGCCAAGCATTAAGAAAAAATGGCTGTTCATTCTGCCCATGGTGCATAAACGGCTTTTTATGTCCCAGTATCCAGGATGCTGTTCTGTGGAAGAAGAAAGGTCCTGACTCAAGTTATTTCCTGTTCAAATAAGAAATCATAAAAGAAAATCTTGTAGCTTTAGTAGTATCTTAACAAACTCTGGGTCTGACACATGCGAGTCACGAAAACATAAGCAGAGAAGCTCCTTCAAGCTTATATGGTAAATACCAAGGTGTAGTTTAGTGGCAGGGTATATCACAGACAGGTGTATCTTAAGACACAGGTCTCATCCTACATGAAAGAAAGAAACAAGTTTTCTGAAATCCATTTTTAAGTCACTCTTGGTACATTGATGTAACATATTTCCAAAACAATTTGCCATTCGGCAAAGGCAGTGACATCAGTTGTCACAGATGTATCTCAGCATTCACATGACAAATAAAGGGAAGAGAAAATTAGCAAAATTCACCATTTCCAATAAAGCTAAGCTCAGATAGACACTACGTAAGGTATTTACTGATAAGCTATTTTCAATTTAATGATATCACTTGAATTTTCAAGGTACAAATGTCATTTTTCCATTTCAAACTGATCCCAGAACTGTAGTCTTCAGAAATGTTAAAAATGGGTAACAAAAAAATAGGCAGACAAATATACAGGTATCAGTGAATACCATTTTAATAATGTTAAGATCAAAGGGAACATGTATTTTGTCCAGAATTACGCACAGAAGATCTGTTCATGCTATATACACCACAAGCTGCAAGTGTTTCTGAGCAGTAGAGAGCGGGTTAGGCCAGAATCCAGAAGTATGAAAGATTTCGAAAGATTCCTGCAAAAGGGGACATATAAGGTGTGTTTCTTTTTATTTAGTATACAGAAACCAAACTTTGGGAGCAAAAAGACTTTCCAAAATACTTTGTATGGAAAACACCATATGTAACATTGCACAAAGAAACCACCTTTCCCCCCCCCCCCCCCCACCTGTTCAGGAGCTTCAGCAAAATGGACTCTTTCCTTCAATTAAACTACAAGCATAGGATTTTCCAATGAGAAAATGAAATTTCACGGGCAGCTTTCATGTTTTTTTTTTTTCCTTCTACATCAATCGTTCCTGGAATGGAAACAAACCATTAAGCAATGTAAAGCAATACTACACAATAGTTCAGTGACAGGAAGTGAAAAATAATGTATCTAGTGGGGAAATTACACAGTCATCTAATTAGACAGGATATTGTGACATATAATTAGTTTATGTTTGCTGAGTACTTAAAAAAATGCAAAGCTCTTTATAAATGCTAACCATTAATATTTAACCTAGGCATATATAATTAACAAAAGCCTATTCTAGGCAAAGCATTAGAACTAATTAACAACCATACTTTCATAAGAAGTACTATCATATTCTACATTTTTCTAAGATGCTAGGACCTTGCTTTTAAGAATGAAGTACAGAACCTGTACAGTGCATTTAAATATAAAAATAGGAATTCAAGGTTTGGAGGATTGGGGTTTTTTTTTGGTTTTGGATTAAAACATATTTCACAGACTATCATATACTTACTCTTTTCCTAAGCACTTGTGGGATTGTGTTTGGAAGGACTCCACTTGACCAAGACTTACTTGACTTCTGGAAATTAATGAGATTACATTACAGAAGAGTTTGGCAGCAAACTGAGCAGCCATCATTCCCATTTCACTGTCACAGATGAAAGTTGGAAGTAATTCTACAGTGTCAGTGTACTCACATCAGCATGAACCATGGCAAACGAGAGTTGAACTAGGCCTATCATATCCAAGGGAAAGGTGAAATTTGAGATCCAAATTAGGTAGAGAAATGTGACAGTAGCACACTGCTGATTTTGAGGAAAGTTCTTTTATTTTTTTGCATTCAAGCAACTAGAGTTCAAGTCAAAAGACAGGAGAAAAAATAAATCCTGAATTGCAAAAATGAAGTGGCAAAGGTTTGATACATAGCGACCCTATATTTAAGCCAAAACAAACTTTCATGACATATGGTGTTTATACAAAGAATTATGACTTCTGCTATTTCCATCCAGCTACTCTATGTAGCTTTGTACCACTGTAAATTTTGCTTGTTGCATGAACTTTAGCACCACATTTTAACAATAAAAATGTTGTGCGCTGACGTTTTTGTTTTGCTTTGGTTCTTCAAGCAAAGTTTAAATTTTTTAATTTTTTTTGATGGAAAGAGAATCTGATGTTCAAATACAAAAACCAAGTCATACCCAAACTTTAATTTTGTGGCCTGTATGATAAGAATTTTCCTCTAGTAGTAAGATATTGCTCTGCTGGCCAAAATGTCCCTTAATCCACATAAGATGAGCAATACCTGTATATCTATTAAATACTGAACTGATGAAAAAACAAGTTAGAAAATTCTTCCTAATCAGTAGGATTAAAATAGAGACAGTCTCCGAGGATTTACTTGCATGTTATTTTACTTAGAGATTGCACAAAACACACTCAGTGGGATAGAAACAGAAGGAAAAACATAGGGTGAGGAGCAAAAAAAATCCAGCCATGACACATATTAATGCAATGTGAGAAAATAAAAAAGCAATAAACAAAAATAGATATTGAATGAAATCAGTGCCTGGAAAGCTAAGGGAACAAAATGTGCCTAATGACTGTCCTGCAAACCTTCACTTAGACAAATATTCTGTGCTCATGCAAACAGCTCTATTTTTGTTAGCTGGACTGTCCATGTAAGGATAAAATTTTGCAGCTGAGTTCCTAAAAGACTTAAGTATACTTATTTGCTTGTTCATGTCTCATTAATATAATGTAATCTGCTATTTCCAGTTCCTCATCCTGAGAGACTCAAGTAGATTTTAACATTAATTTCTAAGATCCATCAGCAAAATATATTTACTATATATACATTGAGACAGAATCTTCAGCTTGCTTTGAATAAGTATTTATCCAGAGGTCTATTTTTCTCCCTGAAGCTAGTAATTAAGGACATGACCTTTTAAATTTCTATCCACTGGGTCTAAGAATCAGAGCAATATTATAAATCACTTCAAAAAAAGAATCCAACTAATATCAAAGAATCCTCCAATATATTAAAACTTTCAGCTTGATCTCTACAAGTTTTCCACGCCAAGTCCTGACAATTACATACCAATGCTATTTTTCAAATTACTGTTTCAGTTTTCTGGACTCATGGTAACTTTAGATAAATGCATACTTTCATTCCAGCTGATACATGATCTTCTTTTAGTCTGAAGCTGAATTAATTTTAAACGATAGAAATATGCAGAAAATGGAGACTTAAACCAAGTGGTCTATAACAGATGTGATCTCATCAGGGTTCCATTTGTTAAAGGAAATCATTGAATATTAACTAAAAGTTAATTAGACCTAATTGCCAATTAGAAAGAAAAAGTAATTTGAAACTATCTGCTGCCAGTGTCTTATTATTACCTTTGAGAATCCTAAATCTAGAAGAGGGTATGTTACCTGTCCATATATCAGTTCTAGTATACAAGGTCCATTGCTAAATTCTGGTTCATTAAAGAAAGTCTCGCAGACCTCAAAAGATCTGAAGGAAAAAATAAACAACTTGTCTTGAAATACTGGAAATACTGAAGGACTCATTAACTTGCTCTTTTTAGAAAATCATACACTTTTCTTTTAGTTTTGTTTTGTGAAGTTCTTAATTTTCAAAAACAGCTTAAGGGACACCAGACCATATTGGGAAGCAGAGACTGTGCTGAAAGTGAAGGGAGTTGCATCTGTCAAAATGTTGTACACTTAATAAGAAGAGAGTGGATCACAATGCGTAAGCAAAACACACTTCCATCAGCCTTTGCATCCCAGGTCATTAGCTGTACAATCAAGATGACTTTACCCATCACAAGGAATGCAATGAGAATTCAGTGTACTTTGCCTAGTATGTATCCTAGTAAAACAAAGCTCTGGAGTGACAAGAACTTAAGCTTTCCATGGATCAAATGGTTCTCATATAAATATAGGAAAATAAATTAATACTATGACATCCACTGTAGCTGGGAAAGAAGGTAAGCACAGATGGCTGACAGAATGCAAGTGACGGTCATGAGATGGTAAGGTCAATCAGTGACTAACTTCTGTATTGAACTGTTTTGATTCCTCTTTGAAAATTAATGTGGGCAGTGGTGTGAGATTGTTGCAGAAATACTTCCACTTATCTCCTTAACCTCTCTTCTCCCCCATCTTAAAGGAAACTCAAGCCATGGTGTAGTTGACAGAGTCAGTCATGGGGAAAATAATGCAAAATGTCAGATCTAGAAACTTACTTCAGTGACTGCTGTTTTATTATCTTGGCCCTTAATTTTTCAAATAAAATACTATTTTTATGAGAAGTAACTCTTTAGATAGCACAAGAAACTACAACTTACCTTTGAACCTATCTCATAAAAAATCAGCACCTCTGCCTACCTAATCATTCCAGTTCTTGAAGGGCCACCATAATTGTTAATTACCCAGGTTGCTTCAGCTGGCTTCTAAAATGCCAGAAAGGAGAGATAAGCAACATATGCAACCATTTCAAGCATTTAGGAGGATAACGATGCAATAGTCTGAATTCTTGGTATAGCCTTCTTCAAGGAAGGTTCACTGTCACACGAAAAAAGTCCCGTAAATTTCCAGTCTTGTTGCTTGACACCAAAAAAACTCCAACATATTAGTAATTTCAGCCTTTCGGCTTGAGATTCTCTATTGTCTTACAGGTATTATAAAGTGAGATCAGTACAAGCTGTCTTGGAATTTCTTGATTTGAAGGGATCTGCTGCAAGTTATATGAACTGCACATTATTTACCATTAAAATGTATATGGCAGCTTCTCCCTGTAAGCTGCCAGAGTCACTCAGCAGTCTACTGACACCTTTCATTGCAAAATCCACGTGATCAAATGGATCCTCTTTTCCAAAACCAGTCCCAACACAGTGAATTTGCCACCACTTCAGTAAAGCATCTGTTGTTATCCCAACCCACTGAACTGATTTTGAAGATCTTTAAATAAGATAACACTATATTTTCTGAAGCAAGAATTGATAGATGTCTCCAGGCTCTTTTAACTAAGTTTATGTTCTAGATTCACATTACAGAGTGCACTTTTATTAAAATAATTATTAGACCCAGCCTTAAGGCTGCTATCAGAAAGTTTTGAAAGAAGAAATAGAAATTCACATTTGATGTCTCATCTTGAAATGAAAGACCTACTGAGCCATAAGTGACATGTAAGGTCTTTCCCATACTTCTACACATTAATAGTATTTCTGCCCTAAGGATTTGTGGAAATATTTAATATTGCTTTTTAAGATCACACAAAAAAATTCTTTTGAGATTTCTTCTTGAACTGTCTATAATCTAGAACTTTTCCAGTTTTCAAAATGAGCTTTTTGTAGCATAATGTTTATTCTTAACAGACAATTATTTTCAGAGGCCTGCGCAATCCCTAGTAACCACAAAGACATTCTGTGGCAAAGAGCCTAGCCACTTCTGTATTTGTTTTATAGCTTCTGAGTATAAATACAAATAAAGCAGCAAAGAATCAGTAAGAATGAAAGCAACAGGAGAAATAATATTTAGTGAAATTGCAGGAGAAAAGTAGGGGCAGCAAAAATTCATCTATCAATACACTGCAGAAGATTGCCTTACTGAATCTGTCTGGTTCCATAAATACCACAAATACAGAGACATATTTGGTTTCTTCTTTTCTACTTTTGTTTCATGCTCTATGCCCTCATCCAGCACTTATTTACTTATCTTAGGTTGAGCAGTTACATTGTTCTGTTGATCAAAAATATCTCAAGGAATCACACAGCATATTCTGCTAAAACCTTTTCATATTATGAAAGTATCTTCCAATTTATTCAATTTTTAATTTTTGTTTTCAAATGACACATATATTCACTAAAAGGTGGGATGGAAAATGAGAAGCCAGGGTATTTCTGCTTTATAACAGTAATTTTCTTTTCAGAAGAAAAAAACTTACCTCTTTGCTTCTTGTCCTCAGGAAAGCGACAAAGTGACAAATTTTATTGCTTAACAGATCTGCACAGAAGATGCTATTCACAGCACAGAGAGTATACCTCTAAGAGCAATCCTAACAGATATCTAGCAAAGTCACCTGCCAAATGACCTTATGTGGAACTCTGTAGCTTGTCTATACTATAAATATTAAATTTTCATTTGTACTGTGCACATTAAACTTCACAGATATTTTCCAGTCTCAAAGACCATAAAGAAATTCTTAACAACCTGAAATTTCATAAATATTGTTTTGTTGCACTTGATGGGAAAAACTGACTTTTTGTTGTCATGGCACAAACCTCTCCCTTGTCAGCAAACAAAAATCCATTCTCTGTTAGTAATTTAGGGCCTACGGCACAGAGACAAGACTACTACTAATCCTTCTGTCTTGGTCCTGCATCCAGCCCAGATCGTGCTTAAATTGTGACTGTTATTCGGCACAGAGACCACATCTTTTTTGTGTGCAAACAGGAATGACAAGTTGTTTAGGACAAATTATCCGTAATAGTAGAGGAGGCAAGAGAAGGCAGATGTAAGATATTAATTAATCAATTAATTAATTTTATTTACTTTGGCTAAATTTCTGCTAGTGGTGATTACATGCTCACCCAGAATTTGCTGTATTATTTAGCGGTAGAAGTTAGGCTTCCCACTCCATCAGTGGCTCAGGCAAAGCAAAGCAAAGGCTGAAGAAATTCACCCCCTGATCAGCTCTTTTGTTTCTCAGGCTATTGTTAATTCATAAATTAAATCATAATGTTTGCTTTCCTTATACTGGGATTTCCAGTCTGTGAGGCCAAAACCTACCTCGAGTCACAGACAAGTGTACCAGCAGGAGAGAGGAATGGGAGTTTTTGGGTCTGCAGACCACCAGCAGCCATCAGGCAGAGCAGGAGGCCGCAGCCAGGCTGTGGCGTGTGTGGGGAGGCTACACTTCAGGTGTCACTAACGAGAGGTGCGGCAGATTCAGACGGTGGTAACCTCAATGGAGGCTCCACCTGAAGACACAGCTATTGAGAATAGCAGCCAAAAGGGACCAAAGACACCAGGCAGAGTTGTTAGTGTTTAAGGTGCAGGCAGCAGCCCCCTGAAGGAACAGCTAGTTAAAGAAAATTTAGAACAAAGGCAGCGTTTTATGGCCTGGTGCAAAGCCCATTAAAGTCAATGGAAAGGTGCCTATCTGGAAGCATTTGAAACCCCCAGATGACATTAAGAAATGTGAAGACTCCAGAGTTCCTGAAAATAAAAGAGCAACCTCCGTAACTTAATGGAACTTACTGTTGGCAATAAACATGAAGAGGTTCCACTGAGAAAGCTGATACTGAAATTCATACGGGACAAATGACAGAACCTCATCCAAGTCTGGGATGGAAACCTGAAGACAGTCATTAGAAAAAAAGATATTTTATTTGAAGATCATTATGCCTTTTTCCCTCTTACTTTGTCTCAATCCCAATGACTCATAAGGCAGTAAGTTCAATAGAGGTAGGAATATGGTACAGGGTGAATGCTGAGCCATATTTTAGGTCTTTTGGAAATGACCCATTTTTACCATTTTACTGACTGAGTAGCCTGTGGCTTTTGTGCTTTAGAGCCTGATATTTGCATTTGGTGGACAATTTCAAATTGCTACAGTCATTTGTACAGTAGGTAAATTTCTCTTTTGTTTTGTGGCTAGTTTTCCATTGGGTTTTTTTGTTGTTGTTTTGTTTTGTTTTAAATTTGGTTTCTTTTCCCTATGGTAATGGGGCTTGACAGCATGATACCCTCTTGGGGAAATTGGACATATGTAGCTTTTAATTTCTTCTGGAGAAAGAGCAGCTAAATTAAAAGTAGCAGGATGTCTCTTACAAAAGGACAAATTTTCTACCCAGCTTGAGTTGTGGCTCAACTTGAGTAATTTTGTGGGAGAAATCATGCTCCCTACTGGGGAATAATTGCCAGTGGCTCAGTGCATTCCCAGTGGGCACGTCATTTTAGTGCAGTTTCCCTAAACCTTAATTCCATGCATAGTAGAGTCACCATGTAGTTGCAAGAGGATTCACGTAAGAAGGAAGATCCCTGTCATTCCAATGAGAATGTTGTTTGGGTGAATAGTCCATGATTTGGCCTTCAAACAAGAATGATCTTTTAGGTAAGACCTCAGTGAAAATCTGGGTTTGATTGCAGGGTGTCTCATAACCTCTGTTGTGGCCCTGAATAAAGCTCCTTATTACACTGTGTCTCAGTTACTTATCAGCAAGACTTTCTTCTCTCACAGAAGTGTTCTGAAGAGTTCATTAATATTTGTGAAGTATTTAAATGAAAAACTTACTGAAGTAGAAATAATTCAGGGCTGGGCACCTGGGTCCACACTATTATTCCCAGCACAAAACAAAACAAAACAAAAATCCCTAATTGATTCAGAGTGTTGAGGAAATGTTCTTCCAGGTTCCCCAGACGGCAAAAAATCTCGATGTATACAAAATATCAATAGGACAAGCAATTGTGCTTGAAGCTGTAACTTTGACACTGTGCCTCAACTTAACTAGAACCATCTGCTTGTGCACGAACAGTAGTAAAAGACTTGAAAAAATACAAAGCAGAGTGCACACACAAAACCAGGTAATAAGTAAGTATCAGTAGAGTTCACTTTATTGCAAAGCGACAAGAGCGAGTTTATCAGATGTACTCAAGAATAGGCAAACAGGGCCAATT
Organism: Falco punctatus; assembly: GCF_963210335.1. NCBI lineage: Eukaryota > Metazoa > Chordata > Aves > Falconiformes > Falconidae > Falco > Falco punctatus. The sequence goes on from NC_137582.1 coordinate 45,999,026, forward strand.
AAAAAAAAATCCTCCGCAAGTCTGACCCTGCAATTAATCACAATACCTTACTGAAGTAACAATTAACTGCAGCTTAAATGATAGTCTGAAGAGCAAGGGGCTTTCTGGGAGACAAAACATGTGATGCGTGATCTGGGAAACAAGACTTAGGAATTTGATCATTTCTACCTGCAACTGGTACCTCTTAAGTTAGTGTTCCCAATGTATTGCAGAACTGATATGGTTGGCCCAATTATCAGGCTGGACAGAGCTCCCTTCAAAAATGTGTTTTGCAGTCAGTTTGAAAAGATGCACAGAACATTACCAGAGGGAGAAGCAAGAGGTTTGATTTTTAATGTAATGCTCAAATTTTGATATGTTTATTAGTGTTTTTCCTTAGATTATCTTTAGTGTTTTAAATCTTCAGCCTTGAGTTTACAAAAAAAGTATATGTGGAGGTGAGGGAGCAAACAGTCAACGAATATGTCTAAGTATTTTAAGTTTTAGGCAGATACTCTTGAGATGTAAGTGGTAAGCGGGCTCGAATAAAATAAATACAGAATCTGAATCACATACAATTTACCTCAAGATTCTAACAATATTGTCAATGTTCTCTGGTACATTCGATTTCAAGTAATATGTTTTATATTTCATTATTCTATCACATTAAAACAGTTACTCTACAATTAATAAGAACTGATTACTTTCTCTAATGAGTCATTGTTTACCATCGTAGACTATTAGTTTAGCTTAGGGTCTTGAGCCTAAAAGCACAATTTTTGCAAAACACTTAAGGCAATCATAAGTCCATAGAAGCCTTCTGTATAACCTATTTTACTGACAAACAATTACATTTTAGATTGAAGAGGTGAAATGATTAAGAATATTTGACTTAGTTGCCATGACAGCATGCATTTTTCATCAGGCAGAGTGTAATTACTACAATTTCAATGATGTAAAATCAAGAAAGATGATAACAAACAGCAGAACCATGGAGATATTGCCATTGCAACCAGGTTGCCATGGCAACAGTGATAATAATCTCAGTGATAGATGTTTTCTCTTGCTCTTTCCATTTTGTACGGTTATAACATTCAGAGCCAGTTTTTACCACAGCTTTTTATAGTTTATTAGACTGTCAAAATAGTTTATGAGATGTTGTTGCAAAGGAAATGACTGAGTTCCGCAGCCTAATAAAAATGCCAAATACTCTGTTTACATACTGCTCCAGCATTTAACAAACATTAAAAAATTGTATGAAAAATGATTTGATATTGTATCTGTATTAATCAATTTGCAAGGCATAAGCTCTGTCACTGAAGGTCAAATGAATACCTTCCAAGCATTACTTTTAGAGAGTCCTTTTAAAGTTTATTCTTGACACCGTACTGCCAACTCCTTTTACCTGAGCTGCTGCAAAACACGCAGCTCATGGGAAATACTTCATAAGGCCAGTAGACAGTTAGCTAGAAAAATAAAGTTAATGATTTAAATAATGTAGGAACATTTAATATCTTAACATCAAGGAAGCAGTCAACACAGATTAAAGAATCCTTTATTTACTGAAAGTCTACCATAGAACATGAGATAGCACAAAAAATGTAAGACAATGTGTGCATGGTTTTTATATTTATGTGTACATATACACAAAGTATTGTACACATATGCTATTTCATGCATTATGTTTGTAGTGTAAATATGAAGACAGAATAAATGTCTTCACAATGTTAGTTCCTATGCTACAGAGGTATCAGAAGGCATTGATTACTAGAGGAAGTACTGGGATTTACTTCTAAAGCAGAAATAAACCCCCTTTTTACAGTTTTAAAAGCTGACTTTCTAAATATGAAACAATAACTTTAGGGTACAATGTCATTTTAATGGGAAATTTTAGAATTGTTTGCAAAGGAAATATTTAAATATCCTTTTCTATTTTTCCCTACCTTTTTCTCCCTAAGCTTAGCAACATTCACCATCCATTTAAAAAAAAATTGTAGACATAGTCTGAGAAACAAACACATTTAAAATCTGAATATTGGCTACGAAAAATTATTGCTCTTCATTGAAGCTACCTGAAATTTATTTACAGAACTGAAAGAATTGCTAGAACTGCAGCCTTGCCTACCATCCAGTCTGGCCAGCTGCCTTATACATCTGCTCAGCATGGAGACCTTCAGTAGAGAGCACAACCCAGAGAGAGAAAGGGAGGGACTCCTGAAATGTCGTGGTTAAACAGGTGGGTAACGGGGCAGGAAGATTCAGAAAGAGCATAAATGATTATGCACTGCTTTGAGGTGTTAATGTAGATTTGAGGACCAACATGGGAGACTGTTGCCTAACACCAAGATACTAGTGACTGATGACATCAGTTTCAGTCATGCTTCTCCCCAAAACGGTCGTGTCAAAGAGCAGAGCTCCTTAATCATGTGGACCCAATTCTGCTCAGTCCATAATACATATAGGCAAACATACATCCAGTAATTCCTCCATGAAAATGAATAAATTTCCTGTTTAGAGAACTGTTAACAAGTCCTAAAGTTTTTCTTAAGTTTTAGACAACTGTAACCTGCAGTTTCCTGTCACTGTTCAATCTCAGTTATCTTTTTTTGGAAAATAAAATAAAATAAAGCAAAAGTACTGAAAAAAACCAAAGATGCAGATTGTTAATAGAACACTGCTAAGTGCTACTGACAGCTTATTCCTTTGGCATTTATATTTTTGATAAACCTGAGATTTTTAATTCATGCTTGGTGACAAAAATAAATGAATTGGTATCTATCTACCTATCCCAAACCAAATAAGAATTTAAATGTATATGCCTTATTACAGTTAATGGATAACGTATGTTTACATGGTCTGTGTTTCTTGGACAACTTTTCTTTGTTGTATATGTGAAATGTGTATACAGTACAGATGTGTGGGTGAGAAAGAGGAAGAGATGGAAGTCTGGTCTCCAAGAAGATCCACTGTAAAAGTTTACAAATGATATGCAGCAGCCGAGATTATGAAATCATAGATAAGCTGAGCGATGTTTTAACACCTAGTAACTTCATTGACACTACAGAACTGATCCCAACAGTTCATTTGGTAAAATTTATTTAGTAATTTTATCAGATTCTGAGAGTGGAACACTTTTTTTTTTTTTTTTTTTTTTTACATCAAAATAGCTTGTGCTGTGAAAATAGGTTCCTGGTATTCAAATATAATTTCCTTCTCTCAGTTTCACATCATCACTTTTAATTATGCTTCCTTACAATTAAATAATTTGGTATAAAGTCTTGTTATTAAGGATCAAATATTTGTAGTTCCATCTTCATTTTTATTTAATTTAACTCAACTGTATGTACTGAGACACCATCAGTTTAATAGAAACATGCTTTTCCCTGAATGTCCTTTTGCTTTGTATTCTTATTCATACCATATATAAATGCTACAAAAAAACATAACTGAAACAAATTCAAAGAAAAAAGAATCTGATTGGCAGGGGGAGTCAAGGGAAAGAGTGAGAATACTTCAAGCTACTTTAATTCTTCCTTTGAAACTAAGCAGTTTTCAGGATGGTGGCACTTCTAAATAAGCTTTTCTTCCCCAGGGTATCAATCCCTCCAGCCAACTCACCGTTTCTGTTGTTGCTCTTTAAAACTCTTTCCAGATTCACAGTATCTTTTTTGGATAATTACAGCCAAAAAAACCCCACCATGCAATAGTGTAACTGGGATGACATAGGAGCTGTAGAGATACTGTTGCCACCTCCATCATATGATGTCTTTGTGCATGTAGCCTAAAACTGCACTGCCTTTTTTCTGGCAGCTGTTACACATTGCAAATTGATGAATACTTTGCTGTCCGCAGTTAATCCCATGTGTTTCTTGCACCGTTATTACTTCCCAGGTTTGTCTCCTTCATCAAATGAACATCCTTGCATTATGTCTGCCAAATATTATTATACATTATGCCAAATTTAATTTTTCTTTGTTGTTTATACAGTTACAGAGAACAGTCCTTTTCATCTATTTCTCCTTGGCCTCTGAGGTGTTTAAACTTCCTCCAGTCTTTGAATTTCACTAATAGACCTGACTACTAATGACTTAACAAAAATTATAAATAACTTCTACTGACCATCAATCCTGCTTGCGCCTTGCTCAACTTTCTCCAGCTCAGTGTGGTCCATTTATTGTTACCTTGTGTTTATTGTGTTTTTTGGTCTCTTTTCATACCTCAGATCAGTCTTTCTTTTCCAGCTTAACTACATTCTCATTCCTTATTTGTATCAAATGCTATGTGCAAATGCTAGCTATCACCCATACACCAATTTTGCAATCTGAAGAAGGAAAGAATGAAAGCAAAAAGAAAAAACAGAAAAAAAAAAATCATTCATCTGGAAAGCCATATGCTTGAGACTTGCCTTAGTTTTTAAAGTCTAATTTCTTATGCACTGGTATTATGTTGGAGATTCTCGTATCTGTTGTTTGGAATATACATAAAATTTTCACTAATTGCAATGAACATTAATTACGGCCTTTAAGGGTCTGTCTCTGCTTTCTGACATGGCATTCAGCACATGCTGCCTATCATTCTATAGACAGCCTCCTGTAAGGGATGTCCTTGGAGATTTTAAATGGCAAGGGGGCCCTTTGCCGGTTTTCCAGACGACACATGAATCACACTAACATGTGAATAAACAGAAGGAAATTTAAATACAGAAACAGAAATTACAACTTTGCAGCTTTATTTTGTGCACTTAATTGAAAATCCAGAGACATTCTGCAAGTTCTAAGAGCCGCTAAGTACACACATAGTAAATTGGATTGATAGCCTACAAAACAAGCTGCAAGACGTTTACCAGGAATGACCTGCCTGCCAGGGAATGGGGCTAACCCTTTCACCCCACCCCTGTTTTTCGTGCTGATTGTCAGTTTTGGAGAAGAGCTGGAACAATTCCTTTTGCTGGGTATCTAAGCACGCACTGCTTTCAAATGGAATTACTTTATAGAGTAAGGGATTATCACTCCCAACTTTCCTTGAAAGGAGAGGAATTGGAAGCACTGAATCTAAAGAAGCAGTTCCCTTCCTGAAATAGGGAAAAAAGCAGGTGTCTGAAAACATAAACCACTGAAAAAGAAGTGTATCCCCATCAAATACAAATTTGAAAGTCTGCATTCTGCTCTGAGCTGCTGGTACCTTGGGAGACTACCTCCTTGCCTGTGATAGCCCATCAGAAACAGTGATGAAGTTTTGCAGAATTATCTCCTACCTACATAACACTGAAGAAGAGATGCTGTTTTGACCAGAGCAGTAAGTTATCCCCTGGACTTGGTCCCATGCTGACAACTGATGTACCTTGTGGCATTTTAACCTGCTGGCTGTATGCTGGCACCTTCCTCTATCTAAATACAGGACATATCTGCTTATGGGTGGTTGTGTGACAAAAACCTGAGTCGCAGTGATCAAGTAAGGTATGTGTTGCTAAAGAGTTTATTATGGAATGCCTTTTTAGAGATTATTTCATCAATAATTAAAGTTTCCACCTGTCCATTGTCCCTTCTTTTAATTATACCTGATGTCTCTTGTCACAGAAAACGCTGATATATTGAACCACCGTTCATGCTTTAGTTTCAAGATTAATTATTGCCATTGTGTGTGATCTCATTAGGAACACTATAGGAAAAAAAAATCATAACTAAGTATGAATAGGAATTCTAAAATGTTACAGGTGAAGTTCTCAGCTGATGTTGAGCACAGCATTATTTAGCAAAGCATCATTGATGTCACCTACCACAACAGCAATAATTACTTTGGAACAATATGCAGAACAAATACATTCAGAAACAAGGATCCAATATGTTGTAATGTGTTTCACAGCCTGGGTAGGTGCTTTGCTGTTGTTTTCTTGGATTAAATTCTTCTTCCCACCTGTCTTTTCCCATACCACTTAAAACACGTGAAGGGTGGATGTTGGCATGAACGATAGAAAGACCTTTTGATGAACCTCCACACCTGAAAGAATTTTCCACCAAACAATATTTGGGTGATTTTTAAAACAGATGTGCAGGGCTCAAAACCCTCATCCCAATTGCCTGAGATACAGAAAAAAAATGAATTAAAATATAGATTGAAAATGTCTTCTGATATTAAAGATCATTTTCTGAGGAACATTTTAGAGCAATTTTCTCTCTTATACATTTTATCTTGCCACTTTTCCCATTGACTATTATTTCCCTTGCTCTCATGTGGATATATCCCGAATAACATTCTGGAGGATATTAAGCCATGCAACAGTAAGAAAGAGCTCAAGGAAACTATTGCAGCTTAGTCTGCCTCTCATTCTACTTTAGATTTACATGGCCATGGTATTTAATTTTCAGGGATCCTAGCTCAAATTTCTTCTTCCAATTTGTAGAAACTTTCTGCACTTTCCATCCGGTAACCTCTATAAAATCATCCATACCACTGCTAGTTGCCAGCATTTTTTCCAGACACCTTGTCTTTACTTGTTAGTGTTTCTTGATTTTTTTTTTCCCTTTGTCTTTCCACCAGAGAAAAGGAAATGCATTTAATGATACAGCCCAAAGAAAGTCCTCTGCTTTAGAATTAAATGCAGTCTGTTCCCTTTTGTGATCCTAAATCCCCTGAATGCCTGATCAGATCTTTCAGTTATGCAATATGCAGATTTTTTCGTAATGTTAAAAATCCAAATCCTAAATTCAAACAGATCTAAGTGAACTGTTCTTTTAAAAGACCCCAAATTATTAAAACTGCTTGCTGTGCATTTTTATAGGAAGGTTTTGAATTTTCCATTACTGGTTTTGCAAGTGATATGTCTCTTAAAAGTCTAACGTAGCATGATAGCTTTTGTATGATTTGATGTGTTTTTCACTATCACAGGTTACCTAGGAGAACATACATATTGCAAAGCCTAAATTACTTTTATTTTAAATGATTTAAAAAAACAAAGAAACAACGAATGGATACCATACAGGACAGAAGAAACAGCCTTTTAGTAGCACTGCATGAGTCACATTTGAATTTATTTCAGTGGTTGTTTCTCCTGTTGCTGCTATACATATATTTAGAGATTACTTGTGCTGTGTGTCAGTAGACCATTGATTTAAGTATGCCAAGGGCATCTAAGGAGTAATTTTCAGTGATCATACACCCTTTGCTCTATCTCAGCAATCTAGGATTTCTATGACATCTTGTATTCTCACCCTGGATGCTTCTGTGGGGAAAAGTGAGCACTTCTGTACTTCCTAACTAGGATGCACAGCTGACTGGGCAGTCACTTCTGCCCAGTTTCTATAGTATGCTTCAGAGCAGGTACACTGAGGAAAAGGACAAAATGAATAGCAGGTGAGAAGAAAAAGAGATGAGAAGAAGGAGAAGAAAAAAAATGGGTGTGCACCTTTCTGATAGAGTCATTTGCAACATTGCACACAATACAGAAATACTACAGTAGTAATCAGTTGGCCACACAACCTCTGAATTGCAGGAATGCAAATTGCTGTGACTGTTGCTGGTCCTTGGCTATTTCTGGAAGACAAAACATTTCTGAAATTATTCTGAACATTTCTTCTGCCTCTGAGACAGGTCTCAGAAGTCTGTACTCACCCAACTGAATTGCACACACTGAAGTACTCAAATCAGTATTTTCCTACCTTTAGGCTGCCACTAGAGAAAATACAGTGAGATGGATACATCCAAGAAGCAATTCAGCTCACCTCAGACTTAAACTGTCAATTTAAAGGTTTTGATCTTTCTTTAGATAGGAGGTTGAATGAAGCCCTAATAGGTTGGTTGGTTGGTTTGTGTTTGGCTGAGGGTTATTTTTAGTGCTGGTTTTGGTGCTTTTCTTTTTTTTTGGGGGGGGAGGTGTTTTGTTTTGGGGGGGGGGGGGGGGGGGGAGGAGCTGTCTGAAGTCTGAATAAACACTGTAACTGAGGAAACACTTTGGTACACATTTGCTTCCAGATTTTTTCATAACTTAAAGTCTCAGACACTCTGTAGGTAGAGAGAAGTTAAAATAGCAGCACTGCCTAAGGAGCAAACTATTGCAATATAATGGAGAAAGGCTGAAAAAGAGTTGTTCATCAAAGCTTCCATTAGCCACAGGCCATGCAAAACAATACTATATGCAAATATTTCGCCTTACAGTCATATCTCCTTAACCGAGCATGATGGACAAGAAACCATCTTTCCTTATCATGGTCATGGCATATTTCTCTTCTCACAACTTGTTCCCTAGTCATTCACACTTCCTAGTATAAGCTGTCTCTTAAATTGTGCTTAAGACGATCCTAAATTATTTGACCTGGAGAAGGATTAGTTGTCTTCAAAACTGCTAATGATTTTGTAAACACTTTTATGTTATTTGCTTGAAGGTGGAACTATCTGACTTCACCTTTAAAGCCATTTGCTCCTGATAAATTAAAATAATGCACCTAAAGGGCCTCTTCATTAAAACACTGGAGAGTAAAAGCTCCATTTATGAGACATGTTTTACTCTTCCTCTCTTTTAAAGCTTTTATTTGTTGCTGATCTCTTCCCAGTTCCCACTGTTTATTCTACTAAATATGGTATAGAGATAAATGCATATTCCACTCCATAGGCTTTGTCTAAGCTTTCCACATGCAGCAGGAGGTAAACAGAAGAGTCAGATAAAAAGAATTACAATAGGATGTTATTTATGCATTAGAATATGTGGAAGAACGGGGGAACAAGAAGAATACACTTAAAAGAAATGAAAATGGAGCTTGACAAGAAATACATGATTCTTTAAATGCTTTTGCCAATCTAAATGTCGGAGATAAGCTCTCCCTTCAAAAAAAATGATACTTAGAAATATTTTTCTTTCACAATAAAATAAAGCAACTTGTGGGAGGTGAAAAGTTACTGTGGAAAAGCATAACTCAGACTTTGTGAGACACTATCCCACTTAGGTGAGGAAGAAGAGACTAGGTGAGGGGAAGCATGTAGAAGCTTTGTCACACAAATATCATAGGATGCTTTGGTTTGGAAAGGACTTTTAAAGATCATCTAGTCCAAATATTGCAGTTTCCATAATGATGTTCTGCAGCTTTCAGTATTTCATGCAAAATGTTCCTGTCCTCTTACCAAGGTGCTATATCTCCACATTACACTCTTACAATCTAGTTTGCCAACCTAAGGCACTAGAAGTTATAAACCAGGATATTCAAAAGGGAACAGCAAGAAAGAGGCTTTATATTTTATGTGTTCTTACTTTTATTTTGCTTTATTCAATTCTAATCCCTCAGACTTTCCCAGTTAGCCAAATCCTCTCCATGGGTTCAAGGAGAGCCTTTTACTGCCTCCCTGAGTTGCTTATAATTTTTTTCATCTTTTCTAAGCCACTCAGTACCAAGATGAAAACCACTCATTGCCGCCTTCTTCTTTTTTTTTTTTTCTTTTTTTTTTTTTTCCCAAAACTGTGTTCAAAATGTCCCATACAAAGCAGAGTTTATTGGCAAATGAACAGTTTCTGAAAATTCTACTTTGCAGAATTTTTCTAAATATTATCAACTGTGTTCCGTTTACAGCAAGAAAGTGCTCATATCCTGGAAAAGGAGTACTGAAGTCGGTAAAAAGCTCAGTCCATGAAAAAAATCCTGTTTTTCTAACAGAACAAAATAAGATCCCACAGTTCAGATAGGGGTATGCACAGCTAGAAAAGCTTTACGCAAAAATTCCACCTGTTTGTCCCTCTAAATTAGTTTGAAAAACTGATTGCATATTTTAGGAGAAGAGAGGCTTGACTCCTTCTCCAGTATCCCACTCACTGGAAAACAGCTCTTCGGACTTCAGTAACATCTCCAAGGAGACCTTAGATCTTCAGGTCTTACATCCATTACAGCTTTCTTCTGGTTACATATTATTTTGTGTTATTATCATTCCTGCAAAATGGCTTTGGCGCTCTGTTGACTTGACTTCAAGGATTCCTGCTGTTCACTGGGGTGGAGAAACCAATAGCCGTACATCTTTGTCTTGCCTGATCCATAAGAGTGTGCATCGTGGTACCACATTAGGAGATAAAAAGAGTTCAGAATATTTTGATAAGGAAGGTAACTAAGTGAGTTTCTTAAATAAGTAATGGCTTGTGTTGTTGTCTACACATAGTATGGGTATGCTCTGTCATAGAAAGTGTCATCTAAAAATAAGAAATGGACATTAAGCATTAGTGTGATTTATCTGCCTGAACTGCAGTTATGAGGCAGCATATAGGTCTTGTACAATTACGCAGAGAATGTGGAGCAATTAATGTTTAAGTAATGTCTACTTAAATTAATTATCACACAATTTAAAAATAATTTTTATGTATTGATCCATTTTATATATGAATTGAAACTTACAAATGAAGATGATCTTTACAATTAAAAATCAGTTACATTAAGAATCAAATTTTCTTGGTTTATGGAACTTCTAGAGAATAAGTGTTTTAGAACATAAGGCTGCTCTGCTCTCTCCTCTTTTCTTTTTTTCTTTTCTATTTCTTTTATTTACCAGAGATGAGATTTTTCGGTCAGATGTATATCTGATTTTAATACCTTCATGTCTTTCTTGAATCTAAAACTCTGTTGTGGGAGTTCTGGTGTCTGTGAGGCCAATGTGGAGAAATGTCTTCATTTACCTTGGGGTTCAGATTTCATATGATGTCTTCTGCCATGATACAGTTTTTTAATATGAACAAGTAAATGCCTTGTTAAGTAAATGAAGGAGAAGTTAACCAATTATAGACTCTATTGCCAGCATTAACACTTTTTTATTATTTTATTTCAGTATTGGATTACATATGAGAAGCTTATTAAAAGAATATTACATTTGCAAAGTCAATTTCTGGAAAGTTGCTCAGTGCCAGGACAAGGGCTGCATAAATTGATTCAGTCATAAGTAACACTATGTTTTAATGCTGCATTAACTGAGAAATGTTTATAACTTGGAATTCCAAGTCCAGTACAATCTTGGTTTATGCAGGCCTATTTCTCTATAGAGACAACTTTAAAATCTCAAGAATTATTAAAGTACTTACTGTTTCTAGCCTGAATTTAAATATTTTCCTAGAGGGATGGCTACGCCTCAGTTCCTTGACAAAAAAGTGATAATGCCATTTTTTACTGTAATTTTCCTTTCTCTTATATGTGGTTTGTTTAAATTGCAAACTGTGGGGAAAGGGCTGTATTTTATTGAGTAGGTGCAGACTGTCTACTAAAGTGGTACCCATAATTTGGCAGACACTTCTAGGTACTACTATAATATAGATGAATAAATAAAGAACAACTTGTTACAGCAACACAGTTTTTCAAGATAAGAAAAATATGTCTTAGACCTCAAGAACTAAGCTTAAATTCATACAGTTATGTGGCACATGTTTAAGGATCTTATGACTTTTTAATGACTTTCCTAGAAGTCACTAGGTATACAACAAACCTGAAGGTCTGCTCACTGCTTTAATGAACAAAGGTGCCATCAACTTTTGCTGTTAACAGTATTATGAAGTCTACTTTGTGAAACCTCTAAGCCAGAGTTTTAATCGAAGCAAGTATACTAAACAACTATTAATTATTTTAATTTAGTTGGAAATAGCTCAAAAGCCAGTAATCATAGTGTACATGCCTTTTTATGCTAAAATAAAATGCTGGATATTTTGCGGTATTTCTCTGCATTTACTTGTATTAAAAGTAGGATTTCCATGCAAAACTTAAAGAACAAATTAAAATCCAGGACAGATTCAATGAGCAATTTAATTATCGATGTTCTTTCAACTAATTGTCTCATGAGACAGCATGCTTGGTGAAAAGAGACTGCAAACAAATGAGTACACAGATAGCAGAGTAAATATATTCTATGAGATCAGCACCTTGCCTAGATTTTTGGCAGTTGATTCAGATTTTACTCAGAGTAGATCCATTTGCAAAATCTGAGAACCAAAATTAGGCATGAAGGCTAAAGGAGGAATCCTTTAGCATTTTTACAACACGAGAAGTGTTGATTTCTTGAGAGTAGTATCTCCTGAGAAAGAGTTGTCAGTAGTGAATATTTTGCTCGGTAAAAAAAAAACAAAAACCCAGAGGAAGTTTGAAATTGTCAAAATATCCCATGTGAATTATTTATAAAGATTTTTTTTGCTGTTAAAAAGCAAGCTTTAATTCACACTTTAGACATCTCAAAGGAGACAGAAAAAATATGCAAAAAACATTTTTTTTTTTTTTTTTTTTTTTTAAGTAGACAGGATAACACTTCCACCGATATGCCTCAGTAGGGAGGGGATTCCTTTGTCTTCATACCTCAGAAATATTGAGTATTCTCCTTTCTTTCACCCCTAATGAGCTTGAAAAAAAATTTAGCCTCATGATTTCTCACAGTATCAGAAAATTCCTTGTCCTGGAAACATGCAGATTAGAAGACAGACAGGCTGAGGATGCTCTGTGAGAGGAGGTACTGATATTTTTCAGTGTCAAGAGTTTATTTGTAACAAGGCAGTAGGTATGATAACCGTTGCATTTATTGGGCTTTCAGGCAGAGAGACAGATGTAGATAGATACAGGTGGTTATCACATTATTTTCCAACTTTTACAAAAATGGGACATGTTTTATACAGCTTACTTTACAAATAGCACAGAGAAAATATAGTTCATACCCCGAAGAACTGAGACATTCATTTCAAAACACACCAAACAGGAAATTTTACATAAAGTAGCTGCAAGAGTTCAATCTCAAAGCAGCCTTGAATGGTTTAGTTTGCTTGTTTGCATGTATTATTAGAAGGGAGGTTTTCATCATCATCTTCTTTTTTAGGTTGGAAGTCACTGATAAAGCTTCATGGAAGGGTTTGTTAAGGGGGATTTGCCTCACAGGCATGCATGCTGGTAGAAAAACAAGGGAATTGGTATATACAGGGTTGCACAGCCCTAATTCTTCAACTCCCAAACTAAAAAAAGGACTGAAACAAGTTATTTTTCTAGGAAAGGGAGAGGAGAGAAGGCAGCAGGACATGGGCACGCTGCATAGGTGCTAATGGAGGATGCTATTTAGGACCCAGAAAGTAATTTTTATTCTTCTGTTCCTCCCCCATTCTTTACTGGAGTGGCTTTTCATACAACTGTTTTCTTGAACTATAATATCCCATACTCTTCTTATCCCCAAGAACGTGATTTAATCAACTCTTCACAGCAACAAACACATACATTCCTTTAGTATAATTCAAACAGACATTTTGTAATCCAAAACACACCAGAAATAACGCTGCCTGTTCCCTTGCATCCAGGAGTCATCTTTTGTGTAATTATGAAGAAAAACTGCTGGAAACAAATTGAAAAATGTAATAACCGGTTTGCTGCCCATGATTTACATGAAGGGTACCCTGACAGCACAACAGCATTACTAATTATGATGATCCAAATCAAATTCCCTTTGAGGCTGGTCTCTATCTCACTGCATCTAGCTGTAAGAGAGACATCTAAGAAAATCACCTATTACTTGTCACTTCAGAGTAACTGCAGCCAGCATCCTACACTGGGCTAGTGGTATTTCTCTGACAACCTCCCAAACTATACAAAATGTTAGTGAGCACCGTGTTAATTCAGTCTGTCATCAGCTCTCTATTCTACTGCTGTAATTCAAAAAGATGGAGTACCTGTGATCCCTTACAGGAAAGCAGTACTCTGGGAAAACATGTCTCCAGGTAGATGTTACAAACTACCATGCAGTCTTCCTTCTAGATCTTCTGTAACTGACAGGTGCTGTGGCGGGTGTGCAGAAGCCCTCCTGGCTCCAGTAAAATTGATCCTCCATACCGATGCACACACCTGGAATGTGGCAGCAAAGCTTGGGCCGGTACGGGAATTCAATTCAAAACAGCATCAGGCCGATTGCCAAGACAGGGAGAGCAGTGACTGAACTCTTCAGCTTCCAGCTCTGACATTGTCTCTGAAGACCATTTGCTCCTCAGATTTCTTACTCCAGCTCATCCTCTCTGGAGTGCTGCAGAACATATCCTCTATCACCTGTCCTTCAACATATGCACTTTAGGCTCAATTCTCAAGCTTTTATTTAGGAACACTATTCACAGAAGCCTTTCTTTTTAAAGATTAAAGGTTGCAGGACAGGGCATAGGATGTTTGTTTCTGGTCTAGGGGATTGCTAAGCACGCACAGCACTGCAAAACACACTTGCCAGCAGGCCATTGTGGACTCAGAGTATGCTCATGCCAAAGGGGCACAAAATTACCACTATTCAGAAGATGACTTTTCTTTATTCCCCAGGTTATTTCTTATCCGTACATGTGCTTATATCTATGCAATGCAAAGTAACAGGCTGACTAGCATTTGAGGAAAAATATACTATTTTCAGACCAGATACCAGCTGTCAAGTCAGATAGAGAACACTGCATCAGAAATTTTACAGCCCAGTTCACAAAAATTTTATGTGTCTGTAATTCATGTTTTTGTGTGAAACAGTTGTTCCAATGTGCCATGCACGGTGTGCCCAATAAGTACATGCATAAAGACCAGTCAAGGATTGTCTTGGGTCAGAGAATGGTCAACGCATTCTAAAAAGAGGAAATACATCAAGTTAAAATGCCCCTTATTGCACTGGTGAAAATCGGTATGCAAATTCTTGAATGGAATTTGACTGGATTTATTTTAATTATTAAAAAAACCAAGATGCACACACACATAAACACACTTTTTTATTTTATTGAGTAACCTAGAGAGAAGCAAAATGGAACAACTGACAGAAAGGTTAATCAATTTTAAGACTCCTGGATTTTATGACCAGACCTTTTGTTTCTCCCATGTTTTCTCTGGGACTCTCCATGTGAAAGGCCCTCGCTTAACAAGTTTCTCCTTTAAACCCCAAACACAGTCTAAACTTTGTGGTAAGTTTTAGGAAGCTGTTTTTTAAGGTAGTGCATAGTTACTTCTCAATCAAAATGATAAGAAAGCATCTGGCACAAACCCAAAGATGTCTACCTCAGAAAACTTCAGTCACTTTCCTTGTTTTTTGTTTGTTTGTTTGGGTTTTTTTTTGTTTGTTTGTTTGTTTTTAATTATTTTTTATTTCTGGTGTTTTTTTTTTTGTTTTTTTTTTTTTGTGATAAGATATTCAAGCATGCAACAGGCTCTGATCCAGGAAATTTTATATTACTTCCACTGACATCCAAGGTTAGATGAGTCTTTGAATTCACATCACAGGTATGTTGAACTTAATATCACAAAGACATTTTAAATGCAGTGGACAGGAAGTAAATTAATAAGAGTTTTTATGCTGAATGTGATCTTTTTGCTATAACTATAGCATACACTTAGAGCTACAATAAAAATGCTGTACCAACCTATTTTTTTTTTTCATTTGCAACTGAATAATATTAATCTCATCTGAAAAGTAATGGTTCTAACAAAACTGATTGTAGTGCAAGCAGTCAGCATTTTCAAGTCTAGCAATTCCCAGAAGCACTGTATTTTGGAGGCAGTCTTTGTAGAATAATATAAAAAATGCAGAGATATCTTCAGAGTTCTGATAAAGGTAGGGCTAACAGATTTTGCAGGTGTTGATCAACTGCCAGCTCAGCTTCACCGAAAATAAAACTGTAAACCTGCATTCAAGTCAACTTGAAAAAGGCATCTCAAAAAGCCAGTCAACTTCTTAAGCATCAATATGTCTATGTGCATTTTAATTTCAGTCTCTCCAGCATGAAAATACTGGTTTAATAGGTTTATTCAAGTCTCTGTGTCAGTGCCATGGGCCATCCTTTGTTCCCCAGGAACTTTGCTTTTGGCCCAATACTCTTGAATTTTCAGTTAGCTGCCCAGAAGTATCAACCTGCCATTCAACCCTCAGTTATGCAATTCAGAAACATCAGTGAGATTAGAGAATATTGTATGCGAGACTAAAGGAAACATATTTCTGGGAAAAAAAGAGATATGCTCTTAACTGTAACATTAAGGTTGTATACTTATAATGACAGTTTTGCTTTTTTAAAGTTTATTTTTAATTTGGGTAGCTGAATAAGACAAAGGGGAAGCAATTGCAATTTATTAACTTATTCTTGGTAGAGGTAACTCAGCTCACACAGCCACAATGTATAAATGGAGGCAGCCACACGTCAAACGTGCTGAGCACTAAGAATTGTGGGTCCAGTCCAGCAAAACACATTGTTTTCTGCTGGAAGAGGAGGCTGCTGCCTACTGTGAGAACATGCATGTGTTTAAAGTGCTTCCCTGGAAAGCAGCCATGGTGTTTAGCATCTTACAGGAGGAGCATTTTCTTCTCTTCAGGAAGAGAATGACAGACAAAAGCTTCTTAATATGAATCTTAATATTAGCTGGTGTCAAATCAGAGCAGCCCCACTGATATGAACCGAGCTCTCATGATTATTTTTTTTTTCCATCTGAGGGACTGGCTCATTGCATCAGCCCACTTGATTCTAAAAATCTACCTGTCTCTAAGCTCAGTTAATTGAATGCAGAATACTCCATGCATTTTCTCTCCTTTTTCCTTTATTTTCTTTTCTTTCTTTCTTTCTTTCTTTCTTTCTTTCTTTCTTTCTTTCTTTCTTTCTTTCTTTCTTTCTTTCTTTCTTTCTTTCTTTTTTGAAAAAGTGCCTTTATTATTTTGTATCCTAAAGCATTAGAGGCTAATAAAGAGAGCAAATGAAAAAGGGGATGGAAAAGGAGTTTGTTTGTACTTCACTCTCCATTGGCCTATTATGTTTAAATCCATTATGTAGCTTACCTGATGCTGTGTTCAAGCAACTGAATGCTGTAGTTCTTTGTAATACTGACATTTTCTTAACACAATTTAAATTTAAACCCTTTATTAGTCCAGAGAAGGCTGAGCATGAAACAATAGTAGCTCTGGGAGAGTAATTATTTCTGTTCCATTGTCTGGGATGTTGGAGCTTTTGATTAGTTACACTATACAGTACTTAACAGCTAACCAGCCTCACCATGGTTAACAATACATAAGATTTTCTCTGTCCCAGCAGCACTCCCAGGTAGTCCTGAAATGTTGGCTCTGTCTTTAATCTTGTTATTCACAAATTCCTCTAATTTTCTGGGGTGTGTGTGAAAACTGCTGTACTGCCAGCAGCATAGAACACCATGCAGCAGGCTCTGTTGGGAAGGGATCTCTGTAAAACGGATGCATGAAGCTGTGGGTTGTAAGCCATTAAGCTTTCTCAGTACGCTTCTAATGAGCTTATGATAGCCTCACAAAATGACTGTTTTTACTGCAGCCTAGTAAATTACAGTACGTACAAATTAAATCAGTGGGACCCAATGCAAGCTGTTCCTCATCAGGTTCAACACTTCTTTTAAGAAGTGAAGAATTATGACATACTAGAACAGCTATATGTTTCAGTCATGTCATATGCTGGAAGTGTAGTGTACTTAGCTAATTTCCACAATTATCTGTATAACACTTCTCATTGTGTCCTGCATAAACCAAGTACTTCCTCTCTTGTGCTGTTCCTTCATGTTTCAAAACTGGTGGTGTAATGAATGTGAATAATAAATTCGTCTCAGCTGTTAAAAGTTAAATGCCAACCAAATAGCTCTCTGAGGCCTTGATCCTTCTCCCATGGAGGCCAATGGCAAAATCCCAACTGATTTTTTTTGATCACTTGTAACCTTCTGCATTACATTAAAACCACTTTTCATATATTACCTCTTTGGCAGTCACAGGGCGCCATTAAAAATACCCATAGATGTTATTTCCACATTTTCACATATTGCCTCAATTCTTTCTTCCATCATTTTCATTTTGGTGTGACCTGAGTGGATTAGCTCCTGGTGTTCATCACTCCAAGTGACACCACTATGAAAGAAACCTTTTGGGGAACTGGTGTATAAATTACATGAAAACATTCTCTCCCTATTTCTTTCTCCACCTTTCTCTATATTTCTTTTTTAATACTATGGCATCTGAACAATATTAATTACAGCTTGCTAACCAGTCTGAACTTTTTAAAATTACTACTTAAGCACCACTGGAACTGTCATTGACTTGGCCCCGCAGAACCCAGCAGAGCCATACCAATTTACCTCACTTGAAGACAGCTTTGTGTGTATTCCTGACTGAGCAGTCCATGGCATCAAGATGTAAATTCCTTAGAAAGTGTTGAAAAAAGTGGTGACATTAATATTCTATAAACATGATGTACAGTTCTTAAAACTGTGCAGAAAGCATTCTGCGAGATGACTTTTGCTACAGGGGCTTGAGGCTGGGCAATAACCACTAGATTTCTTGCAGGAGCTGGTGCAGACAAGCTGGTGATTCAGAAAGGCTTTCCAAAGGGTGGCCCTTGAAGCATTTCCCAGGCCCTGGGTCTGGGTCTGTGCTTCAGCTGTCCCCCAGTGTGAGCAGGGAGGCAGAATGGCTACTAGGCTTCTCACTGCTCCCCACTTCAACACCATCCTCTGGTTTCAAAGGGGTCTTCCATCTGGTCACTCCTCAGCACTCCTAGCTCTGCTGCAGTTTAGCTGGATGGCTGCGTATGGGTAGGGATGAGGGAAACTGGGTGAATTTCTAACAGAAACCTCATCCTCTGTGTGTGCCTGGATTCCTATGGAAGATAATAAAAATCAGCAAATATCCCCAAAGCAAAAAAGTTTTGTGGGCATTGATGACCACTATTAATGACAGTATGAGGTGATGAAGTTGTGGAACAAGGGCAGTGTTGGCAGCTTCAAGCATCCGACAGGCAGTAACAGATCCCTTTATCTACCTGAAGTCAGGAAATTTCAACACTCATAATGAGAATAATGCTTTTTGCCTTCTGGTTTTCAAGTCGTATGCTTCCCATTTTCAAGCTTTCCCTAAACTCTGCAAAATTAAACTCACCTTTAAAAAGCTGATGTGCTCACACAATCTTCCTATTCAAGCATCAAGAAAAACACCAAACATCGCAAGTTACACAAATTATCCTTAAAGCTTTCTGAAATGAAAATCAAAATACGCTGGAAAGAGAGAGCAACTAGACTGTGAATGCTTGATTAAAGCAATGCTACTGCAATGAAAGGGAAAGATAAAATGAAAACAGTTGCTACATTGCTATAATCCTTGCAAACTCAAAATTAAAACATGCAGGCCAAGCTGGAGACCTGTTAAGAAAAACATTTAATTCTTTAAACAAAACCCCCAAACTAATTCTAATAATATATAAAAGCTAAATTAACCAGTGAAATGAAGGTGAAATTCAGGTGATTTTATGACCAGCTATGAAAACTTGGCCTATCACTTCCCTCTCCTGTTGAAATGACAGCACTTTTGAGAAATTGTATTGCAGATGGCAGCAGTATTTGGAGCAGCCTTCTAGCATCCACAGTATTAAGGCAGTGGCATATATTATGTTTGTTCATTCTTCATTTATATTATGTTTGTTCATTCTTCATTTATATATTGATCTGAATACAAGTAACAATAATGACATATCGACTACTGCATGACTATTTGATGTATTTATGCAAATACACATACACACTCATATGCAGAAAATAAGGTAGGTTTTTTTCCTCATTTTATTCATATATGTCTGTGTCTCCACCACTGGGCTGTGCTTTCCATTAATTGGCCTCTGACAGATCCTGCCTGCCATTACATATAATAAATAGATTGTTGCGTAGTTATAAACAGATAATTCAGCCTGTCTGCTTGCCTTCCTGCCTTTTCCTTCCTTTCTTCTTACCTTCTTTCCTTCTCCCTTCCTTCCTTCCTGCCTTCTTTCCTTCCTCAGCTATGTTCTAAACCCTGGCCTCATATACCATGCATATGTGAAACATCAAAGATGATTACTACAGACAGGAGATTGGAAAACTATGAAGCACTTTTGAAACCCTGATAGGAAGTGACTCTTCTCGGTTGTTGATTTATTGATGCTGACAACATTATTTTTTTCTTATTTTTTAAAAAACTGGAAGTACCTTGGTACTTGGAAAAATACTGAAACCAAGTAAATAATGGAAAAAAACCAGAACTCTGTAGGATTGAATATCCCTGCTCTTGAAAGGACCTGCATGTGTAGCTTAAAAACAAACAAACAAAAAACCCCAAACCAAAACCAACAACAACCCTCCCCCCCAAACAGAAAAAAGAAAAGGTTAAAAATGAAAGGCTTTCAGAGATGCTTCTTTACAAACATCCAATATAATTTCTAGATGCTTACAAAGATCCAGCCTAGAAGCTATTTTGTTTCTTTAGAACCAGAGTCAGTATTATTCAACCTCTGTCAAGTCAAGGTCTGGGAATAACACCACCTTTTCAAAAGCTGTCTTCCAATAGCCACACACCAATAAACTGACTAATGAGGGCATCTGACTTTAAAGCGTCCAGAGAAGGCTGAACACATGAAGTAGTAATTTTAAAGGTGAAAGTTTCTTAGATATTGTCTTTTAAAGGGCATAAGATAATTGTCTTTTTTTTTTCTTGTTAGTCCTTTAAAAATCATTTGCAGACCACTTTTAAGTCCTCATAACAATCAAAAAGATGTAACTAATGTGTCAGTAGATTTTGAAAGCCACCAAGAAACCAGAAGATTTCCATACCCTCAATTTACTCTGGAAACTAAGTACATTCATGATAACAACAGAGAGGAAAATGATGTTATTTTAGCCTATAAAAAATACTAAGAACGAATGTTGTGGATTAAAGGATTAAAGAAAAAAAATCAAATAAAATGGGCACCCCAAGCTTTCATAGTATTTAAGCCAAGCATATGATTTTTTAGCACTTAAAACTTGCTGACAGAAAGAAAAGCTCAGAAGCATACATGTTTTCAAAGGGACTTTCTCTGGCTTCATACTGGTGACCACACATGACTTCACCCTATTTCACCTCTGGTGGATTTGGGGCCTCAGGCTTTGACTAAACCAGCAAATTAAGGAGTTTATGAGCTCTGGAGAGCAGCGAATATTGCTGAATTTTTAGAATCCTGGCATTGTTTTGGCCCTGGTCAGCTGAGCAGTCCTCAAACACTTCTCAGACACATTCTGGGAGTCAACATGTTCAGGGCAGCTTGCATGCACCCTGTCCTGGATAGCAAGAGATTTGCACAGTGTGGAGGTAAGCGTGTGCATAGGCAGGCCTTTGAACAGGACAGAAGTAGCCAGCTGGCTTCCTTAAGAAAAAATATTTGATTTAGTAGCACAGACAGACACTGTGAACAACTGCCATATACTTAGGCTTGAATGTAGCACCAGTTCACCAGCTCTTTGAACCTCATGTCTTATGTGTAAAAGAACTAGAAGAGACGCTATAGCAAAGTATATTGTCTGTCTAGGTTGCCATGACATTCTCCATAAGGCATTTCTAATGATAATGACTGTTTCACGTTGTTGTGTTCAGGTGTCTGATGAACATGTCCAGATATTTAGCATAGCTGAGGAACCCACCTAAGGCCATGTTTACTCAAGCATATATATATTCTTTACATAGTTATTGTACTATAGCCTTATTCTGTGGACAGTGGGAGCAACAAAGCTCTACAGCTCTCCTGATTCTTCCAAAATGTTTTCCATAAAGGTGAAAGCCAAGAGAAATTTCTGGTGTGTTTTCTACCTTGCTGTTAATGAATCCAGAAAAAAATTCCACTGAAATCAGCGGCTGAATTCCAGTTGTCTCCACTGGGTTGATAATTTTGCACATGCAGCCAAAGCCTCTGAGAGTGCCAGATTCTCAGCTGGTGTCCGTTGACTTTCATGGGGATAGGCCAGGTCACATCAGCTGGGGATTTTGCCAGAGATGTTGACAAAAAGGTGCAGATGAAAAGAGTCAGCTATGCGAAGCTTATAGTTAACTTGGCACATCTGAAAGTAGCCAAAGCACCACTACAAGTGATACATTTACTGCAAAGTAAAACAGGAAAGAAAATATATTCAAAAGATGAATGTTTCTAACCCTCTTAGAAACCATAATGACACCTCAAGCTGAGATTTCCGCATGTGGAAGCCGTGGTGAGGATGACTTAGATCTGTCCTAAACAGCTGTCTTTAAATTGTCCCCTTTCTCTCTGCTCTAAGATTAATAGCCATAGCAGCCAAACCAAGCAAACCACACACTGTCTGAGATAAACCACACTCTCAATAGCACAGTAGACCACTTCAGTGACATGAACTTCATGTCCCAAACTATGGCTTATGACTTCTTGTTGGCTGCTGGGGAGCAGGGTAGGGGCCTGGGGCTCCCTGCCCACCGTTATGCTGACAGCTCCAGCTGCAGAGCTCCTGTACACAGTTTGTCTGTGTACACTCATTCAGCCTAATGAAGTAAGTAAGTAAGTAAGCCTTGAAATGAAGTAAGACAAAACTCATGAACAAAATAGGTAATAGGTGGTCAGGTGAACATGAAGGTGAACAGCTTGTGTAGGCTTGAAGAAACTGCTTTTATCCCAACTCTGATTCCTCATAGGTGTTTCTGGTAACATGGCTAGTGGTGCTATCACACACAAAACTACGGGGCTGGATGGGAAGCACCCAAGGGTACTGACAGAGCTGGCAAAGGAGCTCTCTAAACCACCCTCCATCATTTATCAACAGTCCTGGCAAACCAGGGAGGTCCCAGAAAAGTAGAGGTTAGCCAATGTGATGCCCATCTACAAGAAGGGCAGGAAGGAGTATCTGGAGAACTACAGGCCTCTCAGCCTGACTTCAGTGCTTGAGAAGATTATAGAGCAGATCATTCTGAATGCCATCATGCAGCACGTGCAGGACAACCAGGGTATCAGGCCCAGCCAGCGTGGGTTTGTGAAAGGCAGGTCCTGCTTGATGAACTTGATCTTCTACAAGGTGACCCATTTAGTGGCTGAGGGAAAGCTGTGGATGTTGTCTACCTGGATCTTAGTAAAACCTTTGGCACTATTTCCTACAGCATTCTCCTGGAGACACTGGCCTTTATCAACAATCTGGATGAGGGGACTGAGTGCACCCTCAGTAAGTTTGCAAACAACACCAAGCTGTGGGGTAGTGCTGATCGGCTTGAGGGCAGGAAGGCCCTGCAGAGGGATCTGGACAGGCTGGACTGATGGGCCGAGGCCGAGTGCGTGAGGTTCAACAAGGCTCAGTGCCGGGTCCTGCACTTGGGTCACACCAACCCCACGCAGCGCTACAGGCTGGGGCAGAGCGGCTGGGAAGCTGCCCAGAGGAAAAGGCCCTGGGGGTGCTGGTCGGCAGCCGGCTGAACGTGAGCCAGCAGTGTGCCCAGGTGGCCAGGAAGGCCAACAGCCCCCTGGCTTGTGTCAGGAACCGTGTGGCCAGCAGGACCAGGGCAGTGACCGTCCCCCTGCACTGGGCACTGGTGAGGCCGCCCCTCGAATGCCGTGTTCAGGTTTGGGCCCCTCACTGCAGGAGGGACATTGAGGGGCTGGAGCGTGTCCAGAGACGGGCAGCGGGGCTGGTGGAGGGGCTGGAGCACAAGGCTTATGAGGAGCCACTGAGGGAACTGGGGTGGTTTAGTCTGGAGAAAGGGAGGCTCAGGGGGGACCTTACTGCTCTCTACAGCTGCCTGGAAGTAGGTTGTAGCGAGGTGGGTGCCAGTGTCTTCTACCAAGTAATGAGTGACAGGACAAGGGGAAATGGCCTCAAGTTGCACCAGGGGAGGTTTAGGTTGGATATGAGGAAAAATTTCTTCACTGAAAGGGTTATCAAGCAGTGGAACAAGCTGCCCAGGGATGTGGTGGAGTCACCATCTCTGGAGGTGTTTAAAAGACGTGTAGACATGGTGGGTGTCGTGGTGGGTAGACATTAGGGACGTGGTTTAGTGATGGATTTGGCAGTCTTGGCTTAACAGCTGAACCTGATGATTGCAAAGGTCTTTTCCAACCTAAATGATTCGATGATTCTATGATTGTGAAACCTAATGCTTCAGTTCTATTGTATCAGTATGTATGTACTTTTCCCCCCTCTAAAATGACTGGTGTACAAAGAGTATCAATGTATCAATGAATATCAGAAAATATTTGATAGCCTGTAATGAATTATGTCCAGCAAAAAAAATATCTGTATTTTTGAGAGAAAAAACATATTTTACTTTAGGTGACCAGTTGGGTAAAACGTGCACTAAGATTTCATATTGAATATACATATGAACCTGACTATGGTATAAAGTTTTCTAAACTATAAGCATACTTGTATCTGCTGAATTTGAATTTGTCCTTTTCAAATGAAGACAAATCGAAAATTGCACAGAATAAACGCAGTCATACTATAGAGCATAGACAGTCTACATGTTGAGCGTGGGAAGGGAACTTCTCTGAAAGGGAAAACTGACTCCGGCATAATTTCTGGAAGTTTCTAGTGAGACAGCTGATACTGACAACTGTTGGAAACACAGTACTGGAGAGAATGGATATTGGTATCATGCAGAGTGGTATGCACCTTGGTCTTAAGAAGCTTAATGTAAGGAAAAAAATACATGCTTTGTCTCTTCTCAGTGAAATGGTAGTTGTTAATAATCTAACAATTTAATATACTTTTCTATTTATTACTGCATATTTAATGAAACATAAACTTTTAAAATTATCCTTCAGTGTAAACAGAGAGAAGGGACTTGTAAGTGCCTTGCCACGTGATCCATGGGACTGGGCTGAGGCATTTACTCCCCTCTCCTTTTCCACTCATTACGTATCTAATGCTGCCTATGGATTAAGTGGAGTTCCTTCTATAAATGAAAAGTAACTATATATAAAGGTTATTGTACCTCTGATACAGATTGCAGTTGGAGATAGGTTAGTCCTGTTAAAAGTACAAGTCGTGCTTTATCATGCTGAACCTTCAACACCCTGAAAGAGCTATAAATAGAATATTAGTACTAAGTCTATTTAAACCACTCCTGCTCCCTTCATGCCCTGTGCACTATGATGTGCTACTTAGGCTTTAACGCAGGTCTTTCACAGACATTTTCCCCTCTGTGTCTTCTTTTCACAAGCTTGCTTTAAAGCTGAGTCATTATGAACTATAGGACATTCCAAATACATAAAATCAATCTGCCACATCTCCTCACCACACAGCCAAAAAAACAATCAGGAGGCACAAGCCTGTATTTGAAGTGTACCGTTGGATAATGGCTCAGGATCATTCTTGAACTCAGCATCCTGTAAATATTCAACACTTCTGAAAGTCTGTATTCATCATTTTAGGCAGCCAAAATATAGATTCATGTGCTTGGTTTAAGGACATGTGTTTTATTCAAGGTCACATCAGCAACTGGTTGTAGAATGTATCGAAAGTAAAAAATGCAATGAAATGAGCTATGTAGTTTTTTTCTTTTTTGTGTGTTTGCTTTCCAAAGATACTTGTATAAACCTCCACAGTGGTTTGTAGAGATGAAATATTCTCTGTGTATAATATTTTTGATGAATCCACTCACCTACCTAGCCTAGCCTGAGTTTAGTTGTAAACTTTCTCCATTGTGTTGTTAACTTAATTTGAAAAACAATTTTTTTAAAAAGTTAATATCAAAGCTCACTAGAAGAGAGTGTCACTCCCCAAAAAAGCATTGATTTCCACTACCATCAAATGACTTTGGAGAATGTTCTGAGTCCTCTTAGACAATAATCATACGGCAGCCACCTTCAATCAAAGCTTAAAGAATAATCTTCTAAACCTTTCTCTCTGATCTTTTTTTAAATGATGATAGTGATAGGACAAAGGGTAATGGTTTTAAACTAAAAGAGTAGATTCAGACTAGATATAAGGAAGAATTTTTTTATGATGAG
This sequence comes from Falco punctatus, assembly GCF_963210335.1. NCBI lineage: Eukaryota > Metazoa > Chordata > Aves > Falconiformes > Falconidae > Falco > Falco punctatus. The sequence goes on from NC_137582.1 coordinate 46,024,725, forward strand.
GGTAGTAGAACACTGGAACAGGTTGCCCAAAGCAGTGGTAGATGCCCCATCCCAGGAAACCTTCAAGGTCAGGTTGAATGGGGCTCTGAGCAACCTGATCTAGTTGAGAATGTCCCTGCTTATTGCAGGGGGGAATGGACTAGGTGACCTTGGAAGGTCCCTTCCAACCCAAACTGTTCTATGATTCTACTATTATCACTTGTGAAGTACGTAACTTGTATTTCAAATAACCAAGCTATCCATAGCCCACGATACACATATTGCTTGTGAGCATTCTTAGCAATACTTTATATTTTCTGACAAACACATAAGTAAAAATATGGGCTGATGTGAACTACTGAGATCATAAAGTTATTGCAGAAGAGCAACCTCTCTTAGCTGCAAATAAATGCCATGCTACTAACCTCAAAAACATCAGATTTTTAACTGCAAGACAATGCTTTGTAAGGGTCAAAGTATTAGGCCAAGAAGCAGGAATCACTGACTTTTCTGGATAGCTTTGAAGCTGACTCTTTCCTTTAGGAAAGCACTTGGCCCCTTTGTAATATTTTCCCCATATCTGATACCAATTTCCTGCTGTTTTCCCAGCAGTGTAATTCCATTTACTTCAGCAGAAGGCTTCATGACTTACACTAGCATAAATGAAAATACAATCAGGTTTCTAATTTTAAAGATTGAAATCATAGTTATCATTTTCCCTTTGGGTAATGTAAGGATTAATTAGCATTAGTCTGTGCTCATTAAGTGTTTTTTTAAAAAAATACAGTGGTAACTATGATAAATATTACTCCTTTTGCTGAAACTTCATGCTCACTTGCAGAACTGTTTCTGAGTTAGGTCAATGTAGCAGTAATTTGAAAAGGTGCAGTCTAACTTCTTGATAACGGAGATTTACAACCTTGTGAGATTCTCCAAACTTGATATAATAATAATTATAATAATTCATTCTTTACATCATACTCATTCCTTCTTCCTCTTTAAGGAGTTAATAATTATAAATTTATTTTAACCATTTGAAATACATCTGAAATAATTATAACAACAGCAATAATAATAATAGAGTCCTAAAATTGTGAATTATTAATGCCTGCATCTATTTTAAAGTCTCTTTAGAAAAGAGATAAAAGAGGCCTTGTTGTAAATGACAATTAGATCAGCCATCTACATAAGATCATAACATTATCAAATGGTCAATCTTAAAGAGGAAAAAGAAAACAATTAACAATTTTGAAAATAAATAGTTAAAATAGATGCAGATGTTAGCAATGAATTTATTAAGTTCCTTTAAAGAAAGAATTGTCTGTGTACATAAATTTGGAGCTGGGGTGAGGTAAGAACATGAAAACCTATAAAGATGGCACACAAAATACTGAAAATAAAGGCTTTTACTGTGATGGGTCTTTATAACGATTTTAAACCTGACTATCCCATTTTAACATAAATCTTTCATACTGCAAGTGAATATTAAAAGTCATGAAGGACAAGACACAACAAATTTGGTGGTGTTCAAACAAGATGCCAAACAAGCCATAAACACCTGCAGATTACCTGCTCAAAATGAAATTCAGCCCAGTGCACATTATTCATCTGCCCAGTTTAATTAACTTTTTCCTAAGTTAAACCAATCAGAGAAGAAATACGTAACTGTGCATGAGAAACATGCTAGAAACAATTAATATTTTAATGTAAAGTCTTGTAGGAGTCAGATAAACAGAAATGACTGTTTTGTATAAAGACTTTGGAAACTATAGGACACACTTGTAAACATCCAGTTTCAATATGCCTCTGTTTGTCAGCTTGTGCCCTATTATGTCCCATATGCTTATGAAACCTATACCGTTCTTGCGTAACCAAAATACACATCTGAAAGAAATAAACTGAACTTTGATACTGTTTGGACCAGTACAGAAAGTTTGTATTCAGTTGTCTGGCTTTTGTCCATCAAAGTGACAACTGATGATCAGATAGGTGCTATTTTTTCAAGTCTGCCCTTATGGCATGAGAACCTCACATAATACCGTAGCTTTATACTAGCAAGGATCTTGCATTTTATACTAGCAAGGATTTTGCATACGTCTTGTGAAGATCTGTACCCACAAATGGATCTCAAGCCAGCAATCATACTCTGAGCTCATCCTGCAAAGCTCCCAAACTATGAGCCATCCATTGTGTGTTGGTGGAGATCTATGAGCATGAATGCTGAATCCTTTCCTAGTTTCTGTGTCACTGAAAGAAGCTAAAGCACACCTGTGTAGTTTTGTTGATTCCTCAGCTGAATGAAGCTAGAAAGCTGGACCTGGACTTTATAGCATTTAAACTGGTTTACACATCAATCATCTCATTCATGTTAAGTTCATATTTTTGCAATTTTTTTTTTAGTTTAAAAGGTTCTGCAAATTTTTTATATGCTTCATCATTTGAGGTATGTTTTAGACAAACTTACTTTATTTTTTTCAGATTTGCCTACAAAAATATAATATTGATACATAAACACATTCCACATATAAATACAATTTGTTCTCTTGAACCACATGTATAGGTCTGTTGTGAGTGGGATGAAAGCTGGACTGGGATACATTTCTTTCATGTACACTGATAAGCTTGGGCATTAATGGAACCTGAACATCTAATAAAGTACACACAATGAAAAGATGGGCAAAACCAGTTAGTGTGTGGTGTCTGAACCTTGATCCAGTTTGTCCAAGAATCTCCTCTGTTTGCATCCTGCTAATAAGAAACAAACAAATAACTCCACTAATATGTACAGCATCATGAGAAAATCAAACATCATCCCCCTTGCTGTGGGAACAGATCTGTAAAAGACAGACTCATGAATGAAACAAAAATTCTATCAATACTCAGAAAAGTGAATGTGGTTGATGACCCCACAGAGGATAGGCACAGGCTTTGCATTTTTCATTCCAATTTCATGGAGCATTTCTGTTACATAACTGATTTTTCCCCCCTCCAAATTGGAAAAAAAAAAAAAAAAAAAAAAAGAAAAGACAAAAATAAACCTGATATATCTACATTTTATTATCTCCATTTTTTTCCTAGGAAATGTTTAGCTGAAAAAAAGATAATTACAAAATAGTATTATAGAGTTTAAAGAGGAAGGTAATTCACAGGTTGAATGGTTTCATTTTCTTCCATAGCCAGGTTCATCAGCTGAACTATATCTCCTGTGAGCCACTTTTCAAGGTTGTGAAGGGAATAGTGAAGGCATCAGAACTTGTGACTTTAAGTTACCTGCAGACACCAAAATCAAGTACCTGAGATGTTGCTGTAGAGAGAAATCTTAAATCCTGGTGTCTCAGAGATACAGCTGTATGTCAGCAGTGAGTTTTTACTGTTAGAATCTAGGTCTGCATACCTGTAATAGCAAACTACATGGATATTTTGGAAACTATCAGCAAATTCTGTGCTGTTCCATACTGTACTGTTGCCAGGGCTCTGCTTGTTACTGGGAAGGCACTTAAATGACTAGGTAACTAAACATTCTTCTTTCAGGGTTTTCACATATGAATTTCTCTGTATAAGAGAGTAAACTGACCACCAGCTATGGGTGGTAGAACAGGTAAGACAGAAGACAAGCAAGAGGGAATGGCAGATCTATGAAATAAGAAAACTTCAATAGAAAAATGTGTTAAATTATTAAAAAAAAATGTGTCTTTAAGAATGGGCCATAAACCTTTTCTGAGTTCCTGAATGCAATTATTCATTATTTTTATTATTATCACTTACCTTGTTATTAAGATAGTAAAATTTTATTAAATGGTAGATCAATCTGTATTAATAGGTATTTAATTAAGTGAACAGATTTATTGCACATATTTTTTATTAATCGACCTGTGCCAGGTAGCTATAACGAAAAGGCAGATCTAACATACAGCTCTTTAGCTTTTAAATGTCAGCAATAGAATAATTTTAGGTTTTATATTTTAATAGAATAGCATTACAACACTTAGCAATTTTCATATTAACTTCTATGCTGAACTCTACCCTAGCCCATAAATAAAACAGGAGTTACCCCTAATACATAAGAGAATTGAGCAGTATTATAAAAATGAGTAAGGATAAAAACTAAGAATAAGGAAAGAAAAAGAAGAAAAAGCAAACAAATTAAAATAACATGATACACTGATTTATATAACATGTTAATCATCTATTATTTATCCTAAGTGCTTTTTGAGTTCTCATCTAATTTCACTATAGCATCACAGATAGACTATAGTCACCTTTTCCTGAATGTTAATAATTGATAAGCAATATTTAGCTTGCAAATAGGAAGCTGATGCATACTCTTCAGAAAGCCATGCATTGCAATGGCTTCTCCCCTTGGGTGAAATCTGCTCCATCTGCATAAAATCATTCTATAAAGCACTGAGAGCTTGCTTTGGGAAGCAGAATCCTTCCAACCAATATCCACAGTTCTCACAGCTGATCCTTACACTGTGTGCCTGGCTTACCTTCTTTGCAGCTTTTTTTTTTTTTTTTTTGTGCACATTGCTGTTTTGGCTTAGCCTTCTTGCTTCTGAAGCCCTAGACAGACACTGAACACTGCAAAGGAGAGTGTGCTGGATGTTTACACTAGAATAAATTTCACTACAAGTACCTGTAAAAAAGGATGCCTATTTTTCTGGGAATCGCATTGGAAATTTCTGGTGGGGATTCTGGAGTATCTAAGGAGGGCAACTTGGAGTCAAGCAGATTCACATCAGCTGAGAGCGCACCTGGGGAGATTAGGCAGTGCAGGGTGAACGTTCACACTGTGTAGATGGGAGCAGTAAATTTTATGCTTACATTTGCCTTTACAAACTCACAGTTCCTTGATTGAACAACAAGGATGCAGTACATTATAACTTCTATGTTTCCCATGAGACAAATTTTCACACTTTTGACCAACTGGATTTCATTGATTTTCACCTTTCCACTCAGAGTTGGGTTGGTTTTGTTTTCTTTGCTATCATATTCTGGATATCAAGAAGACTATAATTACAAAAGTCTTTATAATAATTTATCATGGTTACCTGCTGCTAAAGTTCTAGATAATTATATGGCTAGTTCTGTTCTGGCTGTATTTCAACAACTATATAGACAAAAATCATCCCCCAGGAATAAAATTTGTAATGCACCAAAACTTTCTGACTTCCCAGCTAAGCAATAATGGTTTATGCTACAGAATACCATTTGTAGTACATGTTATAATAGTAAGTACTTTTGCTTGAATTCCATTTCCTATCTATGACAATGGCGACTTAGCTTTATTATTTTGCTCTCTTCTTCTAAGTCTTTTAATTCATTTGACTTGTTGGCAAAAATATATACAGACTTTGTTTATATCTCTCAGTGAAAAACAAACACTTTATAATAAATCTTGTTTTCCTCTGTGTCTGGATATCTCTTTAGAGCTTTCCATGTTGCCTGAGTTTTATTTCAGTCCTACATTTACTGGCATACTGGCAATACATACATTAGCTGGAAAACACATTAATATGATTTATTTTGTTTTATTTTTGCAAAGAGAGGGAACAGTTCCCTAAATCTGAAGCAGTTGTCTCGATTTGGGAAGCTTATTTTAATCTTTTCCTGACACCATTAGAATACCTATCAATTAGTCTTTCATTAGAGTTGTTCCTACTAAATAGTCAGTTACCATATTTAGCAACCATGTGTCCAAACCATTTGATTCAAAATGTTCATTGTTGCTTCCAAATATGAAAATAACGTAATTTCCCAACACTTGTAATGCTATCATAATGGACCAAAGTAGCTTAATTTAGTTGTATAAATATTCCCGTTCAAATAATTTTATCAGTAATGAACTATGAAATTTAGCTGTTCTCTAGTCAAGTATAATCTAGTGGAATATCTCATGTAGCTTTAGATCTTGATATAAAATTTTCTGATCCAGTTTGTTAAGTGGATTCAGAATGTATGTCCTAACCTGACAAAAGGATTTGGAGTTGATTCCTATTAATACAGATCAAAATTAAGACAGGAAATGTCACCCAGCTCTGTGGAGACTCAGAATGGTTGCCAGAGGAAATCAATGCTTTCATTTCCCCACAAATACTTAAAGAGTATATTAGAGTATTAAAAAAATAACGAATTTATAAAGTTGAAAGGTATTGTTGAGAAATAATAGAATATTCTAGGCCACATAAACATTGTAATAACTATTTCTAAGTGAACAGTTAATAAAACCAGTTTGTTCTTCCTTTAAATTTTATGGAGCTTAAAAAGGGTGTAATTCATTGATCATGTATTTTTGGTCTCATTTATATACCAAAATACAGTATCTGCTGTTTCCAAGTTTATATATGCCAGCAGTTACTACACATAATAACATCCAAAATACTATAATATGTACAATTTGATTATACTAATTTGATTAATTCTCATAAACAGATGGATAGTAGAGTGGAAGAAGCCAGAACTAGTCACTGTCAAAATGACAATACAGCTTCAATCAATTTCTTCAAGAGGTATTAACTTACATTGCAATATTAAAAGAAGTTACTTTAACATTATTTTTATGGTCTACCATGGGATGTTTTTTTATTAGTGTCATCATGGATTATTAACAGATCAACACTCCATGAGGAAAACCAGCCCTCTTCATGCCATTTATACATTTCTGATATTTTGCACAAAACCTATGTTAAAACAACTTTAGCATGGTTTTAAGTCATGCCTCCTTATATTAGGAAATGCCCCAATTATAGTGGCCTGGACAGCCTCATTTCAGTTCCCAGCATTATTAGTTGTCTTCATTAACATATCCGTTATTTTGTTCCATGACCAGCCACTATCTGAGCTTTCCAGGAGACTCTTGCCCCCTTCTGTACATAGGCTGGACAGTGCTCATTTAATGAGTAGGCATTCAATATTTGTTGATTTGCCTGTTTGTTTCTTACTTTCCACCATATGGCCCTAAGCTATGTAAATACTGAACAAACCAAGAACTAAGAAACAATTATCCCTTCTCTTGGGAGCAATCCTTCCTGTACAACTGAAATGCCTCACAAATATGAATCCATTTATCTGCACAAAAGCCTTATTCAGAAGAGACAGATTATACAACAAGCAGTTTACAGATGGGAATTTAAGGCACACAAGGTAAAAGTCAACAGTTTGACTTAAATTTGGACTAATTTTTCAATGATCTGTTTTTCATAACGCGTAACAATGCATAGAACTGTACACAGCTGGTCACAGCTTCTGTCAACTTCATTCATGGGTATCAGTATAACATAGATCTTGAAGCAAATATTTGCACTGTGGAGGTCAGATTTCTGGCATCCACATGCAGTTCCTGAGATTTCAGAACGACAGGTCTGAAAGGGAGGTTCATACAGGGGGCATATGATTGTCACTTCTTGGGAGGGTGGCTGAGCAGAAGAAAGAGACATAACTTTAGTGGAAGGTCTCCAAATGGCAGGAAGGGCTCAGCTCACCAAAAGAGTGATCAACATGAAGATGGCCATGACAGGGTGAAGAACAGGGTAACGTCAATGAAAGCCAGAAATGGAACGAAGGCAAACTGATGACAACAAAAGGCTCAGCACACATACCTGTAAAAACCAAACAAAAAGCATGAGATGTGTGAGAAACTGAATAACAGTCCCAATGCTGCAGCTACTCAAGATGGAAAAGGTATAAACCTGCATGTGTGTGTGTAAGATGGCTTTCCAGCAAGGAGGAGAGAGGCTACCATGTGACTTCAGGTGATCCAGACTCTCAAGATAGAAATTTCACAAGAGTACCAGCCACTTACGTCATTTCAATTTAAGTATTTTATACTGCAACAGATGGACAGAGCTGTCTCATTTATGTGTTTATATTATATTGTGTTAAGGAAGGTCATGCAGGGGATCAGGGAAGTGTTATTTGCCTTGTCTTAGCTACTATACTTTGTGAAATACTCTTTTCTCCTGGAAAGCAGAAGAAAGAGAAAGGTTGCTCCCACAGTAGCTCAAATGAGCATGATTGGTTCTGGAAAACTTTCTAGAGTGTAGAGTGAAGCAGATAATGGCAGAGAGAAAATGGAGGACTCCAAGAGATTGTCCTGTCCAATAAGGCAAGTGGTTTCCAATTAGGTCTTAAGGTGCATAAGGTATGAGACTTTCCTGAAAAGTCATAAGGAAGGTCTGTAGTGAGGCAGACTGGAGTTTTCCTTGAACTAAAAAGGTGCTGAAGGTTAGACTCAAAACACAGTATGCAAAAAGGCTATAAACAATGCAAACACACAGTGGTTAGGAAGTTGATTTGTTTCCAAACATCTTGTTTAATCCATCTCATCCGGTGCTTCTGAGGCTTTCACTATTTAGTCAGTGATCTTGCTGTAGTTTGGTTGGGTTTTTTGTTCTTTAAATAAAGCATTAGCTTTAGAGATTGGATGTCATTACTGTTATTTTGGCATGCTCATATCAAAAATAAGAAGAGGGAAAAGTGGTTTCAGCTGGCCAAAGATGGTCCCCTGGAGCCAGCTGCAATGTGAACTTCCCAAGCCTGGTATGAGAAACAGCAGGCTAGGAAAATGCTGAAGTGCACAGTGAAGCTGTGACAAATGCACCTTTCAAACAGGAAAACTGCAAAATAACAGGCAGTTCAGTTTGCCCTTCGTGGTAACTGACACTCTGGAGATCTGGTCATGGCTGCAGAGAAAGCAGTGCATATTGGGAATTTATTTTTTGTGGAATGTCATATTCTAGTAGAGTATTCTAACAGAGTTTAATATCATATGAGGAGGTAGGCTAAGTAGAGGTAAAAAGGTTAATAGAGTTTATCAGGCACAATACAGATTCCTGCACATCAAGCCAGTAACTGGCTATGGTCTTGCAGTATAAGAAGGAGAAACAAAGGAGAAGACAACTGGGACCAACTTGCGATGACTCCTTGGTACTAGGAGGATGACAAACAAGCTAACACTAAGGAGGACAGGTGTTGGTACATTTGGTATCTGAAGACTTTAAATGGGCTATAGCCAGATACAGAGAAATATAGAACTAGTAAGGAAATAGGAGGACCATGAAGGAATCTAACAATAGTTAGTAGAGACTGACTGTCTTAGCAAATGTGCATACCTATTAGAAACTTACAAATACCAAATGATAAGGCATGGGCAAAGAGGGAATTGTAAGAATGGAGTTTGGAAACAGAGAGGTAATCAGGAGCAAGGCAACAATCCTGAAGTGTTAAGTCTGGACAGAACCAACCACAGTTATGTTGCAGTAGGTCAAAGTGGACACTGACTGATGTAGGTGTTGAGGAGACTATTCAGGTGAATTGTACTGAGTGTGTAAGCAGATCTGAAAGGTTGTCCTTCATTGTTCCAAGCCTGCATGCACAATTTGTCTGCAGGCCATCATAAGCCATTGCTCTATAAGCTAACCAATATTCAACAATAAACAGAATCATCTTTATTACAGTAAAAGCCTTTATTTGGCTCTCCTGCCTGAGAGTGTTTCTCAGTGCTAGGATATTGCACAGAGGTTTCCCATTAGAAGCGAAATCAGAACTGTAGGACTAGTATTTACTTTATATACCTTGTTTTCTTTCAGTTATATGAAACAGTCACTAAACCAAGTGTAACACCAGTATGACACAAGAAAGTGCTGCTAGCATTTCAGAGCCTAATGCCAGGTCTCTAGAAAACAACTTTTCTTCAAGAGGTGGCTCTATTTAGAGAACTGTCTGAGAAAATATTATTACTTTTTTCCAAAAGCCCTTCTCAGAAATTACCTCAAATTCTACCTCCCCTGCAATGCAGCCCTCAAACCCCTGAACAATGCATCATTTCCTCAGGGTTAATATGCTATTCAGAAACACAAAAAGTGTTAGGTGACTATGTATAATGGTGCCATCCAGTAATGCCCGCTTTAAAAATTTATTTCCAGCAGAGACACAAGTCCTAAAGAAGAGGCAATTTAATCACATATCTTAACTGAATATACAATATTTTTCTTCCACGCTGCCACTTATTTCAAGCTTTATTTTGAAGGTAGCAAACTGATTTAATTTGAAAGAGATTAATTAATAATTTGTGAAATTTCACAAATCTGGAGAAGAATCAGGAGAGGTTCTCTAGTGTTTGAATAGTTTATTACCACGCTGCAAGCTCCAGTCTCCTTCTCACCAACAAACCTCTGAAAGAGTTCCATTCTTTCTGTGTTTATAGGATTTTAGTACTCAGGCTTGGATATGGAGCACTTGTTTATCTTGATTGCTAGGCTTTTGTAAATTCTTGTCAGCATTACCTGATTTGACTAAAATAATCTTTATCTTGGAATCTCAACATTATTGTCAGGTCTCAGAGGAGCACAGATTTGGTTCTTTGGACTATATGATGAGGTATTTTTATTATGCTCAAAAGTCTCATGTAACAAGTTTTGAACAAAGAGCATCACATTGCCCGATTCTATACCTTCTATTCCAGCAAGAGTACAATGGCTTCTGTTTTCTAATTTTCTTGCTTTGTTCAACATTAAAAAAATCAACACTCTGTCGCAGTTCATAGATCTCTTTGTTTCAGCTTCCCTTTCTTCGGTGTTGCTTATTCCCTCCTCTGTTGCATGCACACGTTTAGTTAATTTATCCAATTTAGCATCCATTGCATCTCCCTTTCATTCAAGTCTCTCCCATGCTGTGAAGAATGACTGTCCAGGTCTGTTTTATTTCTCTAAATATTGCTGCAATATCTGCAGGAGATTCTTTTTCCCTAAAGGGCACTAAGACAGATGCTGTTTTCTCCATAATGTCTGTGAATTCTTTTGAGCAGTCTTCACTGGGTTGCTGTGGACTACATGACACTCCTAAGCTGTTGTTGCTCTTAATGATCTGTTGCTCTACAGCGACCTTTTGCTCTTCTTTCTCCGAGTCTGGCAAAAATTTAAGACCCAGAGAGAAAGGACTAAAAATCTGAATATTTTACCAGTTTGCAATTGGCCTATAGCAATGGGGGACAGGTTTATGAAAGTATTTTGGCATCTATCTCCAATGCAATTCACAGCCAAGCCTACAGGGGTAGCGTATTGAGTTTGGTGGACTCCAAACCCCTGAAAGGAAATTAAAAACAGAACACATTTTTCAGAGGCAAGGTGAATCAGTTATTTTTTTGTCAAGTCTCACTGAGCAGAATGCAGCATCCTACTCATTCCTTTTGCCAGGCAGCCAAGCACTTTATGCTGTATGTACAGCTGACTGAATGAGGGGGCAGGGGGATGGCTCCTGAATTCCTTTGGAATAGGCTAAGACAATAACAAAGTCTGGATCAAATTTGTTGGTAATGCACGTCTGGATTGGAATTTGCCATTTCAGTAGCCTTCCATTAAAACGTGCTTAATGTTACCCCATACCTAATATTGACACTGAAAGAACGAATAACAATAGCTTATTTTATGTAATTTTGCACTGGCAAAACCCAAACCAGAAAGAATTGATAATTTTCATAATCAGGATTTCTTTTCATCAGCAGCTTAAATTAAAAATATTTTTAAAGTATTTATCCCAGGCAATGGTAGTGGTTGAATATATTTTTCACTTTGTCTTTGAGAAGCTTCTGGTCCAATTCCCAGTGGATCGGTTTCTACTTCAAATATGATGCCTTTGCTGCAATTGCAGAAGAAAGTCAGAAGATGATTAAATATGCAGAGCTACAGAGAGTAATGGTCAAGGCTGAGTCTACAAAAGAGAGGAAATTGTGAAATAGCACGTGTCCTCAATCTGGTTTTATTACCGATGATTTGGGATTTTAGGACATTTATCTACCACCTTTCAAGTACCAGATTTTCTTCAGGAAACATACATCATTAACTTTCTGTAGTAATTTTTCTTAAAATATTCCACAGCTTATTTCTTGGACTTGGGGCTTGCCCCTGAACTAAGATTTCAGCAAAATAAGATTATTTTCAGGATTGAAAAACAAATGGCATACTATGCTGGCCATGTAACTTTCAAGATGCCCATTCTAGGACTTCTGAAAAAGGTTTTGAATATACTAAATATTTATTCTGTGAAATAAGGTCAATTTTTAACATCTTTCTAAAACAGAGAAGTGCAAAATCATTGGAGACTGGTCATATGTGCATGTGTTTATCTGCATGTATGATACTTTATTGTAAAAGTTTTCATATTCTCTAACTTCCCTGAATAATTTGCTGGAAAGTCTTCCCTTGTCATATATAGTAATATGGACTTACCTGGTAATTAAACATAAGGTGAAATATTTAGTTATACAAAATAACATATCCACTGAGTTTTAATAAATGTTTACGATATGCCTAGGTATCTAATTAGGTAGGTGATAAATTTCATTGGAGAGATTCTTGAAATATTTTTTTTTCTAAAACCTGCTCACTTTTAACACTTTTAAATTAAATCTTTATTTCAGTGACTATATTTAAAGTGTGACTTGAATTCCCTGTAGTTCACCTCAGAGGTTTTTTATTTTTACTCCTGGCTAATAAACTAAGAGGCATACCAGTCATACCAGTAAAACCCCAAGCAAGCTGCCCTGTATCATACTTCACACTTCATCAAGATTCTTCCCTATGTAGTAATACTATTCATAGGGTTTTATATTTGTTTGTTTTGTTTCTATGGTTATTTTTCCACTTACCTTAGGAAGTGTGATTGTTTTTTCTCAGCTTCCAATCTCCACTAGAACATTTTGAGTTGTCCAGAAAATCACTTAAAGCTCTTACTGGTCAAATAGAGCTGAGTGAACAGGCACGTGATTTATCTGCGTCTGCCTGAATGAGGTGAAAACAGTCTTTCAGACACAGGGAGAAAAATACAGAAATGTTTCACCTCCTAAAACTTTTTTTTTTAATGGCTTGGCTATTTCCTTTTACAAATGGCATACATCTAGCATTGTAGGCACTGCAACTGTCCTTAAAAATATATTATCTTGTATCATTTTCTAGAAAATAGCTACACAGAAAATCTCAAACATAAGTAACTTATTCTTTCTTGCCCATCACATGTCCCAATTCAAGCTATACTTTGTGAGGAAAAACCTACAAAGCCAGAGGGATCTGGCATCACTGTAGGAGTCTGACAAATAAGCAGCAAATTGAGTTCCAAAAGCATGAACTCAGCACAATGGTTGAGAAAATGCCTTTACAGCTGGGTCCCTTTCATAGCTTCACAGAGAGACTGGAAACTTGAATTATTCCAATCACCATAGCATAATCTCTGTCACAGAAGGATCACGACAATTACTCCATAATAAGGATGCATTAAGGATTTGAAGGACAAAACAACTGGACCTTGCCTCTTAGAATTCAACGAGGAATTCATGTGCTTCACAGGTAAACTGAGATTTTCCTCTTCAGCTCACCACAAATAAGGCCTATATCCATAGCTGAAACATGGGGATGGCTGTTCAGTCACAGTGGAGCAGTGGACACTGTTTCAACCACTATCTCACAGGTTTCCCAAGTGTTTAACTGTCAGCATTCTTCCTGGTGTGGTTTTGGACTGTGCCAACTACTGCTCCCCAGGAGCGTGCTTTGTGCAGTGCCACAGGTCTGTGCTCTGCCTTGGCAGCTGTGCAGCCTCTTCAGATGAGACTGCCCTGTTTGGGGAGGGAGACAACAAAGCATGAGGAAGCATGTGGTGCCACACCACATGGCTGTGGAGCAAGGGAGCCGTCGTGGCCTGTAGTACTGAGCAAGAGCTATGAAGTCATGTGTACCAAAGTTTACTCTTGGTTTTACCAAGAGTCATTTCTTCTCTCAGTGGGTTATTTTGTCCATTCCTGAACTAATAAGGAATGAAATCCTTATTAAAAAAAGGATTACAATCTTCCTGCCAAGTAGAGGTGAAATATACTTTGAGACTGCCACCACATGGAACTCAGAAAGTCAGAGAGAAATTAACAAGCTCCTCAGGAAGAAAAGAGGATGCAGATAGACAACCTTCTTCAAATCATGGGAGAGAGATGACCTCTGATTTCACTATATACCAGTTTATCAAGCCCATTTTAGGCCCGAGTAGAATATGATTCAAGTAGCGTGCCTAAATCCCAATCCTCCACCCTTTTCACTCAGGGTGAAAAAATCAATCTAGCTGCATCATCAAGAAGATCTGAGGAAATGGTGGTAGAGGTGGTTATGTTCAACAGCACAGATCCTAGAGTTGGAGTTATCCCTCTGTCTCCTCTAGTGGCCTCCTCTGTATCATGAACATGTAAACAACAGCTGTGGTATGTTAAAGGCCACTAAAAGCTCAGTCCTGTGTCTCAGGTATTATATTAAGCAAGACCACAGAGACTTATTTTTATTCTGATTTTAGACATGTTGACTAAGTAAATCTCATGTTGACAAGAATGAGGCCAAATTGGGAGCTAATTTGTTGCTGCCTGACATTAGGAACAATATAACGTGCCCACTGATGCCACACAAAGAACTTTATTTGTAAATAAAGCACTTTGTAAAAAGCCATCCTTCTCATGTAATTAGGAAATACAAAGGGCAAAGCGAGAATCAGAGTTTTAATAGTGAAAGATAATAAATCCTGTTTGCAACTCTCATAACAAAAGGCTTACTACAACACAAAAGAGATGGAGAATTCAATTTTAGAAGTATTCTGAAAGCATGTCATCGCAGAGCTATAAATAATGAATTGTTTCTATATGCTAAGGAAGTAAAATAATGACAACATAGTTTGGCAATTTCAAACAATGTACAAGACTTTATTCTTCACTGAAAATGCATAATTAATCATATCACAAAACATGATTCTACCAGAACATATTTCAACTACAGAAAACCCCACACTGGTGTCTTTAAAGAAAAGAACTTTATTTCTTGGGTTAAAATCTTTAAGCAGGTGATATGCTGTCCTTGACCTCAGCACAGGAAAGCGCTTACATTTCTGTCTATCTGTAAGTGTGAACGTCACCCTTTTTGTGCAGAGCAGAATAACAGTTGGCACTATGGCCTATATGGAATATCTTAAGGGCTATTAGATCATGTTTAAAGTCAGGTATTAGTTCTGGTAGATTTCAATTATTCAAATATTGATTGGATGAATGCCTCATTAGGATGCGATGTAGAGACAACATTTCTGAATGTAGTAAGTAGCTACTCCCAAGAAATACAAGCCTTAGAATCCAAGAAATGATGCTGTTCTGAATTTGGTCATCAGTAGGATTAGTCAGATAGCCTTTGTGTTATAGCAAACACAGTACAATTACCTTTAACATTGTAGATGAACACTGTAGAGAACAGGCTAAAAAATCCAGCATGTGGCTATGCAATTTCAAGAAGGAAGATCATGTAAAAAAGAGAAAATTAGTAAAAAAAAACCCAAACACCTGCCTCTGCCCAAAATAAAATAAAATAAAATAAATGAAAGAAAATCCCCCAAATCTGAAAAGGAATAGTTGAAAAAGCAAAATGCTTAAACTGCCTGGAGTCTCTAAAAAATGTGGAAAAAAGGGTAAAATGCATGCCACCACCAAAATAGAAAGAAAAGCAGCCCAAAAAAGCTTCCATGGGATCAATGTCAAAGCTTAGAAGGCTATCACAGGGAAAAGTTTAGCATTTAGAAAATGGAAATCTCGCCAAAATGAGGAGAACCCCATAAGAAAAAGCAGGAAATTGAAAGGTCTAAAAAGAATTTGAAGTATACCTTGCAAAGGATTTTCAAACTGATAACAAAAAATTCTTTAAATACTTCAGACACTGTGGAATTGGTGGGAATATTGATGACAAGTATGTAAAAGCAGCACTCGGGGCTGGAAAGGACCACAGCAGAAAAGCTTAGTGAATTCCTTGATGAGGGCAACCCCACCTTGGAAATACTCCTTACAGCAGATAAATCAGAGAAGGTAGATCAATTAGAAATAAATATAACTTGATTACAAGACCAAATGGATAAGCTGGAAGTCAGTAAGTCACTCAGTTCAGGTAGCGCTCACCCAAGGTTGACCTCCATGTGGAACTGCAGAAGTGCCACCCCAGGCATGTGACCATAAAGTTACAAACATCCCCTGTGCCAGGTGGCAGGTGGATTGCCAGTGTAAGTTCCTTACCGAATGAGGGCCCAGGAGGGGATCCTGGAAACTGCAAACTGCAGTGGTACCTACCCTAGGGAAGATGGTGGAGTATATATTAAACAACGGGATCCCTGGAGTCTGTATTAAAGAACAGGAACAGTGAGAAGGCCAGACATGGTCAGCTGGGCAAGAATCAGCGTGGCTTCTGTGAAGGGAAATCCCGACTCCCTGACATGCCAGAGATCCATAACGATGCCTGTAAGGTCACAGATAAAAGACACCCAGGGGAAATAATATGCCTGGAGTTTCAAAAAACCTTTGAAAAAATAAAGTCTCCAAACGTTATTAAAGAAACAAGATCTCAAAAGACAACAAAAAAACATTGAGACTGAAGGACAGGAAGCAAAAGATAGGATTTACTATAATTTTCCAGGATGTAGAAAAGCCAAGTGGGGTCCCCTGAGAACAAGTGCCACCAGTTTTTATCTTTCACAATTTTCCTCAAGGCACTAAAGGAAAGGCTGTGTGAGTGTGAAATCTCAAAATTTCCAGATGAGCCTAAGCTCTTCTGGGAAGTCAGGTGCTGTGACAATGACAAGAAATTCCAGAAGGACTTAATAAAACTGAGTGAGTGAGAACAAACAGGGTATATGAACTTCACTGGCAATTAAAACACCTAGGGAAAATAATACAGGCCATTCCTACCACAATGCAGTACTCAGAACCACAAATTGAGAAAGGCATCTCACAGTCATCACCGGCAGGTCCCTGAAATCATTGTCTTAATGGGCAGGAGTGGCCAAAGGAGACAACAAAGTGTTTAGCATCATCCAGAAGGATCTTGAGAAGAGAGAACATAATTTTGCTACTGCATAAAAATTTGATGAGCTCATATTTTGAGTTCAATGTGCATTTTTGGTTTTTGTACCTCAGGAATGAAGCAGACTTTAAGAAGGTCTTAATAAGGAGCATCTCCCTTATGAGGAAAGGCTGAGAGAGCTGGGCCTGTTTAGCCTGGAGAAGGGAAGACTGAGAGGGGACCTTATCAATATCTAAAAATATCTGAAGGGCAAGTCTCAAGAGGACGGGACCAGGCTCTTTTCAATGGTGCCCAGTGACAGGACAGGAGGCAACAGGCACAAAGTGAAGCACAGGTAGTTCCATCTGAATATGAAAAAAACTTCTTTACCTTGAGGGTGACAGAGCACTGGCACAGGCTTCCTAGAGAGGCTGTGGAATCTCCTTCTCTGGAGACATTCAAAACAAGCCTGGACGCACTCCTGTGCGACCTGCAGTAGGTGAACCTGCTTTAGTTGGGATTAGATGATCTCCAGAGGTCCCTTCCAACCTGATCATTCTGTGTGATTCTGTGAAGGTAGACAAGGTGGCAAATAAAATAACCAAGGGTGCACATCAGATGCCCTTCTGTGCAGAGGCATGGGCTCATCAGTTTGAAGACAAGGTAGAGGGATATGAACGAAGTTTACAAATTCATGAAAGCAGTGGATAAGCTGAATGTGGAACTGTTGTTCTTGAAGTCCTGCAACAGGACAAGAGAACCAGATTAAACTAGCAGAAGATCTATTTAAAGCAGTTTCTGAAAGAGCTTCCTTACACAGGTGTGGAATTTACTACTAATGCTGTGGAAACAGAAAGTGTCAGCAGGATCAAAAGAGGGTTAGGAAAAGTAATAGCCAATAGCTTCAGGACTTCTTGGAGTATGCTGTGGCATGAGGACAAGGAGGAAGGAGTAATGCTGTGCACCTAAATTTCATTTCAATATGAAATCAAAATACTGTCAAAGTTCATGATCACATGCATATATGCACACCTGGGAACAAGAAAATGCTCCCTGCTTCCCTTCCCCACAGGGAGCTTAAGGAACTTTCTCTTAGATGTTCAAGAGCCTTGCAGCACATTTAATAAAAAAAATCTGTATGTGAACACATGAAGGCTTGCTTAAATCAGTGATCTCAGGAACTTTTAAGCCTGGTCCATGCCTACATTTTCTCTGTCTTGAGAAAGGAATAAAGTTCATTCTGAAAGAAACTCTTTACCACAGTCATTTCTATACAAGTGACAGGCAGTATAATGTTAAGAGTAAATATTATTGCATAAAATACATTTCCATTATTCTTGAGCAGTACTTTTACTGATCATTATTCATTCATTGACTAATAGCATTTCCAACACGCCAGCTATTGCATCAAGAGGACATTTTTTATAAACTTTCCATTCTGTCCCTATAAACAAATTTTATAAGTTGTAATAAACCAAGAATTATGTCTACTTTAGTGTTTATAATGTGAAGCTCAGAATTTCCACAGATCTTTGATGGTGCCCAGAATAAAACGAAATTATAATGCCCATGGGGGAGTCAGAGATCAAACAGTCTGTGACTCTGACAACTCTGTGCCATGTACCTATTTCATGTATCAAATTCCTTTCAAGTTCCTCTAGCACTAGCCTTTTATGGAACCATCCTCAACTCTGCCTTATTGCTAGCTTCATACAAAATGGGAAAGAAACTGCCTGTATACCCAGTACTATTTTCAAGACTTTTTCAGCCAAAAAGCAGGTGCTTTGCTAGAGGTAAAATAAAGTAGAAAACAAAGCACCACAAAGAGGACCTATGAGGCTGATGTTCACTTGAAGCTTGCAGTGATGTTTCTTCTCCCGTCAGATGCTACCCGCATAATTAGCACTGTTGACTCTTTCCAGTGCAAGACTTTGGGATGAAGGAACAGAGCATGAACTTTGGAGAGGATATTTATATATTCAACCTCATCAAAAGACTTCTGGTTCCACAGTTGTTTAGTTGGGGTTTTTTTGCCTGAACCATTTATGTTCTTAGTTAGAATGATAACTTTCATACACTTTTTTATGGTGATCGATGATAATGATAATTATTATTGTCTAACAAGCCTAGAGAGGATTGAGGGCTCCATTGTGCAAACAACTACAGTATAGTCCATGCCTTGAAGAATTAGGTCATGTAGAAAAGGTGGATAAAATAATTTATGCTACACAAAATTACCTGAAACAAACAAAGAACATGGAGAAGCACATGCTGTAAAATTCAG
The DNA here is from genome assembly GCF_963210335.1 of Falco punctatus. Lineage (NCBI taxonomy): Eukaryota > Metazoa > Chordata > Aves > Falconiformes > Falconidae > Falco > Falco punctatus. The sequence continues at coordinate 46,043,817 of NC_137582.1, forward strand.
TGTTTCTTACATATAATTATACTAATTGCCAGAACAGAACTGGCTAGTAGAAGCTCCAGAATTCCCTTGATAGCAAGTTGGCATTCATGGATTTGTCAGTGGACATTCATGGATATGCAAGTGGAGCTGGACTTGAATTTCCTGCATTGGAAAACTATGATATAAGCAGTTACATCAAAGTAAAGACAAGCTGCAACTGTCCTCTGCTACTTCCTTCAGCTGCAGGTCTGCTGTAAATCATTCCAGTCTCAGCAGAGCATCTGTTAGTGCTATGATGATGCAGAGTGGCAAAGAAATCCAGCTCCACTATGTCTCACCTTCCAGACAGCAGCATATTTGGCAGTGGGTGTTTTCCATTTTGTTTGACTGATCTGGACTGAACTGAACTGTATTGCAACAGTTGCACACATGTAACAGGAGTTATATGCTGAGAAACACTATGAAGCAAACCCTAACTTTTTGCTACTCTGACAAGGAACTATGAGAAACACAACAGAAGACCTCAATACAGCTATTTTTGCTTCCTTCATGGTGCAAACCTCAACAAGATTTTTTACGCTTCTTTTACCAAAGCATACTAACTAATTTAATGCCTACTCAGAGAGCATTATCACTGGGCAATGCTGAATTAAGCTAGAGTGAAGTGTATTCATACCCTAAGCATATTTCAGGAGGGATAACACATTTCCTGTAAACGTGCAAGCTTTGTTAAGCTATGCCTTCCTGTCAACTTTCTTAAATGTGTTTTAGTGAGACAGGGAGAACCACAGCAAAATGTCTAGCTCCCAGATCTGCACTTCTGCTTCTTGATTTACATATTCACAAATACATGCTGCTTGAGAGAAAGCTTGCTCTTTAAGAAATAACTTGAAGCAACATCTGTCAATACACTGTAGTTGATGGCACTTATACTCTGTTATATGTCTCCATTATGATTTCACTTCCTCTAATCTACTTAGAAACAGGTCCCCACCTGAAAAGAGGAATTTCTCTATTGATCATGATCTTACACATCATGTCAGCCATGCTCTGAGCCAGAAAACGTAGCAGCTAGGTAAGCCTTGAAGGTTTGTGCAGGTCAACTCTGCACAATTTTTATTCATTATTTTATGATGATTTAATTCACTTATGGTATCAACAGCTATATGTGGCCTTTTGTCAGAAAATGTAAATATATTTGGTGGCCAAACCTGGGCCAAATTAGTGATGAAAATAAAACTGGTTTGGTTCGATGTAGTTTAAAGGCTAGATGGTTTTGGAACATGCTGTTTGCTTTAGAACTATGGACAGCAACAACGAACTTGGGATATAACCAGCCGTATAACTGGCGATGTTACAGAATAACTCATATTCATAGTTACAGTACTTTTTGGTCTTCAGAAAAACTTTTTGCTCATATGTGATTGTCTGCTGGAATGTCAGAAATGTCAGCTAAAAAAAATATTTTTCTGAAACTAATTCATTTTGCATATACAGTAGTGCAAACAGACTGAAAAGTGCTTTCCTTCCTGGTGAACATTCATATTATAGCCTTGAGCAAACAGGGACAGTTTTCTTTTCAGCTTCTTCTTCGGCACAACGTCCTCACTTAACCAAACTGCACTAGACTTGCAGGCTTATACATCTTGACTACCTCTCTTAACTACACACAAACTTATTGTACATGTATTTCAGAGACTATGCGTAGTGCACTCCAAGAAGCTCATAATTAGAGTCATATTTTGAGGTCTTTTCTTCTATTATATCTGATAAAAGAAAGATTAGATATTTTGCACATTCCTGGGGAACAAACTTTTTACTTTGAACTTAAAATATTTAGAAAGTTGAGGAACAATGACGAAAAAATAATAACAGCTAACCAAGATGAGGGAAAATAATTGAAATGCTAAACATCTGGTTTTGTCAGAAAATAGATATGTTACAACTAGAAACAACTTCAGATATATTATGATAATTACTATGAAAATACGAACAGAAAAAGTCAGTGGAGTCAACTTTTCTGGGAACTTCAAACACACTTTGAAGAAAGTCTGTTTTCAGCCTTGATCTGAGCCAGAGGAATATCTAGTAATTGAGTTTAAGATTAGAAATGAGTATTAAATTTAAAAATGTTTAAATGTGTAAATTGTCTCTGAGTGATGAAACTTCTTTGGTAATATAAAATAAGGCTCCTTTTTATTTTAGTATGGTAACTTTCTCCAGTCTAGTACATATTGATTACTGTTCAGTGTGCTCACACAGAGTTGTTATATCATCAATCACGGTTTAGCAAAAATAAAAATAAAGTTAAAACAATGCCATATTTTCCCCCCTTTTCATATTTTTTTCCTGAAAGGCAAGCAATCACATTTGTGGCTGATCAGAGGTCCTTCCCTCCCCCAGTTCTGTTTTTCTTCTTTTCCCAGTATGAAGCACATAAGCTGTAGCCATCTTAACTGCTTCAAGAAGTGTCTCACCAGCTCACACAAAGGGGCTTCCTCATTACTCATCCTTCTATAACAAAAACTGTATTTTTTTTCACTGAGAATTGCAGATAGAAAATATTATTATTTTTTGCTGACATACAAAATTTCAGAATATGGAACTAACTTGTTAATATAAAACTGCTGATTGATATAAAGTTTGGTGTAAAACCAGGATGAATTCTCCATTTTACCAAATATATACATATCCTGGCAAGACCAACATCAGCAACATGTGGAAGCAAAGAGAATTAATGGATAAGTAGTAAACCACTAACATTGTGAAAGAAAAAAAAAAAAAGGGCAGAAACAATATTGAGAAGGAACATCTAACAAGATCCCACACGCCCACAGGACAGGAGTGCACCTGGGCCACGATTTGTTTGATTTGGGAGTGTCACCACGAAATTCAAAGGGGTTGGAAGTCTTCAGGAATGCACCTACACTACCCAGGGACACATAGTTGAAAATGTATTTACTTAGCTGGACAAATATAACAGCTGGATGGCAATTTTTATTCACAACACATATTATGCACCCACATAAACCAGGGCTTCAGCCCCTCTCTCAGTTCAGACAGCACAGCAAGAACCCAAGGGAGCAGAACCCTCTCCTCAACTGGTCGACATGCCAGGTCCATTGCCTACGTGACAGTTGTCAGACAGCTTCTGCATAGCACTATGTTAATCCTAAAAAAGGAGAAGGATACAGCCATAGCAAGGTGCAAATTTACCACATTACAGATATTCTTTTGCTATCCACCTCCAAAACAGAAAACTAGTGGAATTTAGAAAGCCTGAAGACTTCTCAGAGATTTGTAGAGAATGAAGGGGACTGAGGGTAATCTCTGCTTTTAATACTACTAAGCTGTTATGCTATTTTCTCCTTTCTTCTCTTCTTTTTGGATTGCCAATATGGAAGATTTTTAGAAAAAATCCTTTCTGACTAGCTATGTGTATTAGAAATATTTCCATGTATTTTTATGTACACAAATATTTATGTACAGAGGGTATACTCCTTGTATACCCTGACTCATTCCCCTAAAGCCTTTTCTTGCTTTACCTCACATTAATTTTGATGTAGTATGAAAAGCAAAAGGAAGAGTGTTGCCCTATAAAACTAGTGGGTTGTTGGAGATTAGAAGGTGGTCTAAATACACATGGGACTGGCCAGAGCAGATCAGGTCAAAAGTCCATTTAGTCCCACATCCTGTTTCCAATTGAGGAAAGAAAGCAAGAGTGGTATAGAGAGATCTTATTCATTAACACATTTCAACTGTCTTAAACGTAGGGCTTTCAGAGCTCAATGCTATTTATAACATATATCTAATAACCCTAAACACATCCATTCTTTTCTTGAAGCCAAGTAAGCTTTTAAATCAAATCAGCTGAAAAAGTATTTTTTAAAATGTGTTCAAATGTCCATGCATACAAAGAAGCAAGCAACTGAGTGGGAAAAATGATACCATAAATGAATATTCAACGTTTTATTTATGAAATGAAAATAAATTTCAAAAATACACAAGATAAATCATAACATTTTTTATAAAATCAGTTTACAAAATATTGATAAACTGCACCAGTGAGTTACTTTGTTCTATATAATATTCTTTTGGCTCTGGTTCTTCCAAAGAAACTGTAATCTGAAATTAGCGCCAAGTGATACTTAGAAGTAACAAACAAAACCCAGAACATCCCTTCTCCTAGAACTTTCAGAGATTTGTATCTTAGAAAAATGTACCTATCTAATATATAGCACTGAAGTATTATAATAGGCGGCATTACTTTAGAAATAACTGCAAGCAGGACCCATCCAGAGCTGATGCTGCATGGACCTGGCACTAATAAGAAACAAAGTAAGAGCCAGCACCTGTTCTACACGAGTAGGATGTTAGGAATTAAATGATATTACATATAACATGAGAAAGAATTTGAGAGTAAGGGTGCCAATCAGCTGCTGCTAAAACTTTAAAGGCTTCATTCACAGATGAACTGAAAAACTCAGTACCTTACGAACAGTTGCTTCTCTCCAGTTTATAAAACTTTTGAACTTGAATGTCTCACGGCTGTCACAGTCATTTGGTTTGATTAATGCATTCTCATCTGGGACAGCATATAAAACATTGCAAACACACCACAGTGTTCAGGAACACAAGGAGCTCTTCACACAGACAAAATATACTGTGTCTTCTTATCATCTTCATGAAGTCGTAGAAAATGTCTTTTACTGCCCATGCTGTTGTATATGATATACTATATGGTATATATTACCTGATATAAACTATCAGAAAATAAATATGGTAGTACAAATGATAGTTTTTGTTGTTTTTGGAAATAACTGAGGTCTGGTACCACTGTGACTGAAACTTTTCCACGTGGCTTTATAAATCACAATAAAAGCCCCACTACTTTATGCTGGAGACTTTCCACAAGATCTCAAAGCAAGTAGCATTAACCCTTCCGTTTAAAGACACACACACACACACAGGGATAAAAATTTTGTATGAGTGAGTGTACTAGAAATCCCAGTTGTAGTGAAAAATATCTGAATTTCATATTAGAGAAACAAAGAACTCAATTTAGCACCTGCCAGTCATCAAGTCACTGGCTATAAAAAAACACAGGTCCCACAAACTGGAGATGTGCTGTAAGAAATACAGTAAAAATATAAATTTCAATGTCTTCTAGCTCTTTAAAGAATTGTTCTTGGTATAAAAATGGTAAAAAAATGGCTAGGCTGCAGTAAATTTTGTCTGAGTATAGCTGGTTAGTCCATAACTTAGTTAAGTGTAGGAAATGTCAGGGTTTTATCTTGCACTGGTCTTTGAAGGACTGAACAACCTCCTCTAAAGCACCTTCCACAGGTGACCTCTGTGTGTCCCCTGACCTTCCTCATTGTTCCTTGGAACTCCAGCCACCCTTATCCTACATGCAGGAAAGCGAGTCCCTTTTCTGGAAAGCTTAGAGGTTTACTTTACAAGGCAGAGCTGATCAGTTTGGCCCTTTGTTTTGTGTCTCAGCCCACATCACACTCGTCTCTATGGGAGGAAAAGGAGATGGTCAAAGAAGCAAAATGCATTGTCTGGGCATTCAGCTTCACATTTCTCCTCTGGTCCATTCAAGCTGTGTGTTTCAGGCAAGGTTTGAAGTCCTTCACATGTGCAAAAGCTATTCAAGACGAGATTGCAGCACAGTATGATCTCTTTCTCAGTATTATCCCTTGATCTCAGCCCATGCATTGTCTCCAACTTCAGAGCAGTGTAATTTTTCTGCTGACATTTTCGCATAGTTTTTAGAGATTTTTAGAATCCGTGTGTTCATTGCCTGTACACAAAAAAGAGAGTGTTGGCGTTGCAATGGGGAAAATGGCAAAAAGGCAAGCTATCTGTGAATTTGCCGGGTTTTCTGGTCAGGGTAGTGTCTCTTGGGTGAACAGCCCTCTGTAAACCTTGCGGTCAGAGGATGAAAGATGAGGCACTTGCAAACAGAGTGGATTTGGAGTTTTTATCAATATGAAAAATGCAGGATTGGTTGGGTGCTATTTTCAAAGGTTTAGTTCTATTAAAAAAAAATCTTTCTTGTGCAAATTGTAGTGCATAGTAAGATTATTATAGGTTGCTGAATATATTAGGATTCTGCAGAAGACAGTATTGGGTTGATTTATGTTGTGTGGGCTAAACATACATTGGAAAAATGCAGTAGAGTTATGTGAGATTTTGGGGTGAAATTGCCTCATGTACATGGTATAGTAAAAGTATCTTAATGGAATTTTGCTATGAATCATTTATGGTCAAAAATAAAAGAAATAAATAAGATAATATATATGATATATTATGTAAAATGAAGTAAAAAAGTTAAATTTCAATCTTTTGGCTCAGTACTTTGCCATGTGTTGTCTAAAACCTGTTGATGTTGGAGATATGAGTGCTAAAGGTCATGGAGAGAACATGAATTCACCAGAGATACTGACAAGAGAGTCTGGTCCTGTGTTACTGATCTGCAGTATCTGTCCCCCACAAGCTCTCCCTGAAACTGTAGGTGCTATGAAATATTACCTGAGGAAAGAGTGAACTCATCAACTTCAGTGAATTCATCTTTTTCTACTAAAAACAAGCATAAAATACTTGTTTCAAATGTATGCTATCTATTAGAAAATCCTGCCTTTATTCATTGTGAATACTATGGACATGAATCAATATTTTACACTGTCTGATTGTTCAAGATTCAAAGCATTTAGAATAACATGTCATCTTGCTTTTTCATTTACTAACCTCAAGATGTATTCTATTTTTAATGAGTTCATAAAACTAGGCTAGTATAAAACATTTGATGTCTATGCACAGAAAGAGTAAGCTGTAACACAAAACCCATAATGTTCATAATGTTTGAAGGAACCAAGAAGTACAAAATATATGGACTGGCCAAAGCCTGTCCTCTTAGCTTTAACCAGTCATTATTTCTAGGTAGTAATTACTCAACATGTCATTCTATACTGAATGAATTCCAATCAATTACAAGTGATTGCACATCACTCTGCATCAATCAGAGGATAATTTTTCATTCGATGAGCTGCAATGGGTGATGTCAATTACACTTTGTTGATGCTCTTTGATTGCATATTCTTTTTCAAATAGTCTAACACCTGAATTGTACCACACTGACTAATCTGGCTGTTCTACATTTCACAGGTTATGTTTAAAGTCATGAACATGAACAGAAGTGGTAAAACATAGCTTGTACAGTGCATAAACATCTATTAGTAATAATACCAGTGTATTTTCTTTTCTATTTTCCTTTTTCTTTAAACTTGAACCAGTTTCTTGTCTCCTTTTTTGGTGTCACCTAGCATACACAAGCATTAAGTTTGTAGAAACCTATCCTAAAGGGGTGGGGGTGTGTGTGTGGTTCATTGAAGCCTCACATGTACACTTCATATTTACAACTAATACACTTAATGCTGTGACCTTCATCAGAGAGTCTTGTGCCAGTAAAGGGTAGGCTCAAGCTATGCCAGTTTTATGGGAACAGACCAAATGTATTACCCACAGTTCCTGACAAGGCAAGCCCTAAGTGAAGGAGGTGTTGCAGTCTTCCATCACTCAGCAACAGTGAGCTAAGCAAAGGCTACTTATCAGGCCAAGGAGTAGTACTACAATGTGGTACATGCACAGGTGCTTTTTCTTCATTCATTTTCTTCTCTGAATTCTATGGATTTGGGCAACAAGGAGCAACAAACAAACTAGAGAATTTCTTTGGGTTTGTTCTAAGTAGCTTTCTTTGCCTGGATGAAAAGGAAACACAGATATCACACCTTGTTATGAGTTTATTGATTTAGTATGACTTGTGAGCAATAGAACCACAATCCAGAAGCACAGTCAAAGAGAAAAGTGATTATGTACATTCATCCAGAGAGAAGTGAAGATAATCTGTCTGCTTGAATAGCGGTCACAGTGGCATAAATTATGACTGTCTTTCTAATCAAAACTGAAGGGCAGAAGCAATGCATAGAACCCAATGAGACCTACTTCAGTGCTTATTCAAAGAAAAACAGCCTTGAACTAGCATCGTACACTGAGAGAGTGCTCTTATAACCAGACTGTAGGGCTACCACTAAGTAATGCTCAAAGGAATGTAACTTCCTTCTCATAGTGGAATTTATTCAGAAATTATTCTTTATATTTAGTTAATTTTGTTGGGCTTTCCCATTTGAGAAAAAATAGTCACTACACAGTGAAAAACCAGATCAGGTAGATTTTAAACTGAGGGAAAAGGAGATGCATACAGAAAAGACTGACATGTCAAATTCTGGCATAAAATCTGTGTCTTTATATAGATTAAATATACTGTAAAGAGACAGTAATTTATAAAATGAAATGGGAGATGGGGATGATCAGCAGATGTAAAGGCTTAAGTCCAGAGTGTTCCTAGAAACAAAAAACTGACACCTTCTTGCCAGCACAGTTGGTACTGTTTGTACTTCTGGCATTCTGGGACAGGGGAATGTCCCCATAGGCCTTTCCAGATGACTGAAACACAAACAAATCATATAACATAATGATGTAATATTAAAATGATGTAAACGTTAATGCAAGCAAAGAGAAGGCCTCTTCAGATGACTTTATTTAAAAAAAAAATAATCTTTTGCTGAATAATGAGAGAAAACTCTAGCAGTCAGACTGGTGTTTTTACTCTTGTTTCCATTGCGGAGAGATCCAGTGAACCTTCAGTATTGAGAAGAAAATTTGAGACAGGTCCCAAAGAATTTACGAGCACAAAATATTCCCAGCTACCAGGATATCTGCAGTAGTTAAGTCTCTAATCAATACACCGTATGATGCACAAAAATTAGGAAAGAAAAATTGTGAAAACATAATGAAATCTCTGACACAAGAAGTTCTGAATCAGCTTCCACAACTGTGCCTAACTGACCCTGATGTACTGGAATAAGCCAGAGTAGGAGACTCGCTGCAGCACAGCTGAGTGCAGAGTGAGTTAAGTGAAAGTAAACCAGGCCTCTTCTTAACTGTATTTCTGGAACTGCCACTTTTAGCATCTACAAATGTTAATTTATTTCTGCCAGAAATCATCCATTCAACAGATTAAAATTTCTTTGTGGGAACAGAGCCAGAACTGAATGAGGAAGTTTTTGAGGGACAGTGTGGAACCTGTACTGGAAGCAGAAGAATTAAGCACACAAAAGTAGCCAACTATCTGTTGGACCAGTGCTAACCTGCAATGTCTGAGCAGCCTTAACTAAATGGCTTGTCACTCTCTCATTCTATTGCTCTTTCCATTGATGAATTATACAATGTCAAAAATTAAGAGGAAAAACAGACCTGCAAACAGTGACAGAAGTCCTTTGTGCGTGTGGACAACCACCCTCAAGCTTTTGATCTGGATCAGGCAGGTCTTGTCCTGTATGTCTTGTAAGTTATAGGATAGTTTGGTGTGGCTTTAGTCTCCTTTCCCTTCCTTTGGCATTTTGGAAAATATCTTCACGGGTTTTTCCTCATTTCAAGCCTTATGATAGATCCTTCACCAGGAAACAGCTATAGAAGATGATATTACAACCTTCTAAATATCACCATGTATCCTATTTGGCTATGGAGTATGCCTGTAGACTATGTCGATTATGGCCTCTGCAAAAGGTCTAAGGAATATGACCTGGGAAACTGCAATTAGTCCTTCTGTTTTCTAGCACAGTTCTTTTCAGATCTGAATCACTTCGGGTTTTTGTGGCATTGAAGGGATGGAGAGATAGATGTGAAAGTTATTGTTATAAAATGGATTAGAAAAATCTAGCAACTGCTAGGTTCAATTCCATATTATTAAGAGACTACAACAGTAGGGCAGTGAAGTTTTCATTTGCCAGTAGCCAAACTGTGGCCAATTTGGATTGTCTTCCTTGATGGAATCTCTGCAATGACATTTCAGTCTTAAAAATCGCTTAATTTTTGTTTTGTAAATCCTTATTTGTGTTTTAAATGTGCTAAATTAAGCATTTTAAAACTAAAGAGAAGATTTGCAAGCCTTAGAGATGATCATAATGACTGATGCCTTGCCCAAATGAGTTATTGGAAACATCAGTTATTGGACATGACCAAAGAAAGCACAGCAGACAGAGTGGCTCCAAATCCTGTTGCATAATGGAAAATTTTGTACAGCCAACTCCAACTGTGAAAGGGGTAAAAGAAAAAGTCAGACGAGGCTCACAAGCATGTTAAAACCAACCTGCTTACTTTGAGTTTTGTGTTTCAGAAATGAAACACTGACTTGTTGACTATAATAACAACTAAAGGGTAACACCACGTTTCTTTGAAAATACTTTGAAAATAGCTCAGACTTTTTATGTATATTTGATCTAGGGTGAAACTCCTCTATGTTTGTATAAACACATGAGTACCATTTTCTCTGGAAAACAGAGAGTAAGTTTAAAATAGATTTTCTTCAGAAGAAAATGTCTTTCATTTAAAAGCCAAAGTAGGACTTCCAACTTGTGGTGCCTGTCGTTCTTATAAAAACTAACTAAATCAAAATCATTAACAAAACATGTCAAATTTTTCATTTTCAAGGTAATATGATTTTCCACAGATCTCTTAGCAGTATATTAAATGTATCATTTTTCCCTACCAGCCTCATATGCTAGAAGATGTAGTAACTGGTTCAAGCATCTTGAACATTTTGCATTTAGAGTACAAGCAGCATATAATTAAGCAAGTGCCTATGTCAGCAGGGAAATCTCCATCGAAGTGAGGATCTGATCACACTAGCAGTTAATTTCGCAACTGTTTTCATGAATAGAAATGCTTCTGGTTATGCAAGCCTCAAAGCTGCTTCTATTCAAGTCACTGGGACTATTGGATTCATTGAGACTTCAGCAGAAATAGAATCTAAGTCATTATCTGAGCTGCCAGCAATTCTTGAAATGCTAGAGACTTTTTCCTTTCTGTAAAATGAAAATTTTTGGAAGAGTGGAAAGTGAGTCATTTGGACACACAAATTGGACAAAGTCTTTTGTGATACAAGGAGCTGTCCTAATGGGATTTCATGCCCTTGCTGACCCACAAAGGTATAGCAGACAGTATATTTATTTGTTCAAAAAGAACGTTGATTTTAAGAAGGCAGTACATGATTTTACCAAACATTCACATCAGAGTTTCTTTTTCCTTTATAAAGATCAGCTGGCCTGAGATTGTAATGCAAACTGTAAATGTTGATCTCAAATGGAAAACAACAATACTTTTAAATGGCTGAGGGAGGTAGTTTTTGATGGGGCACCAATGAGTTGAAAAAGCAGACTAATAATGATACCCCCCATCATTTCATCCTTGGCAAGTGAGCTAAATTTAGTAAATAAGCTGGATACAAGGTTCTCCATGCTTGTCAAAATACAATGGCAATTAAACTGGCATCTATTCTGTACCTAATTTTTTTAAGGAATATATTTTTCAAGGCTTTGACAGTTGAAAACTATTTAGATTATTTATGGAATTTCCAATGAGTTAGTAACATTTTTTTTTATTGCATTGCATTTTGCATAATATAATTTGTCACTACTTCTTTATTAAGCTTGTTTTATATTCATAGTTGTCCTACAACACTATATTTTCCTCTTTGTCAGCTCAGAACTTCATTATGAAGGATGAGGTTTTATCGTTTCCTAGTGATGCAAATGTCTACAGTGAATAAGTGTCATTATGCAGGAACAGGAATTTAGTCTTCCTCCATTAAGCAGCCAGGCTAATGACTCAACAAGTTTATAGCCCACCACAAAATTTGATAGCTCGGTGTGAGTTAAACAAATGATGGTTACATATTTATATGAAAATGAAAGGGGCTGGATATTGTACTTCTGTCATTTAAAGCCTACACTTTCATTTTTAATTTAAAGAAGGGTCATTCTCAGCTATACCCTAAGATGAGCATGCCTTCTGTTTATATATACCTGACATGGCTCCTATATGACAACACCATCATAGGGAAACAAAAAAATATGTATTTCTTGGCCAACTTACAGATCCCATTGACATCCATGGAAACATATCAGTTAATGGCTTTAAACTCTCACCGTTTTTCATTATATGCAGAAAAAAGGGTATTCATAACAAACATGAGATCCGGCTGAAGATGATATATGCTGTGTTCTCAGCAATGGAATTTTTCCATCTGGGTACAATACCCACTCAAAACTGTTTCAGGGCCAGCGGACAACTAAGTAGGCAAAAACACTGCCAAGCTCTTTCTTTTCTTCATACAGCCAGTTTTAAGTAATTAAAAGAATGTGTGAAAAAGACCTATTTGACTGTCTAATTCAACTCCCCTCCATTATAAATTTGTCCCCATGGTATATTTTTCAAATGCTTTGCCTAATCTGATTCCAAATATGTCCAGGCTTAAAGCTTTCAGTGTTTCCCTTGGGAGACTGTTTCTCAAGTTAAGAGATCATACTGTCAGGATTCTTATTCAGATATTAGCTAAAGTTCATTTTTTTTTCCTTAATTTCAGTCTGTTTCTCCTGGGGACAGATTCCTGGCTGTCATAAACTGTCTGAGCTTCCCTAATTTCCTTTGGGTTTGGATTGTGTACATCAACTGAGAATCTGGTCAGGGTTTCCCTTCCTACTACGCTAACAATTCTTTTCTCCTCTGGTACATTATACTATTAATCATCATGCACACACTTAGTCATTGCATTCTGTATTTAATAACAGTTTCAAATCCTGCTTTCTAATACTATATTGCTTGCTGTGTCAATCATTCCATCCCATAATTCAGTTATTAATCCATACTTTATGTAGAGATTAAAATCAGCTCCTGCATTAGGTGGAAATACTCTATAGTGATGGTAGAACAGCTGCCATGATCATAAAAGAGGATTGAACTTAGGGCAATGAAGTAAGATCCTACGTTTGATAAACTTTGTATGTGATATTTCTTTTTTCTGATAATGCAAACAGAACCATCAATATGATATGTTTTTGTTGAGCATTTTTTAAAAAAGGACAAAAACTTCTCTCCTTATATTGTAATATATGTAAAGGGAAGCTGGCTGTTTCAGAACAACTCCATATTTATGGGGTGCTTCCTACCTATAGTTTGCTGTGTGCACCCAGCACAGGCTCATATTACTTGGTTGATATAAAAATAGCACCTCTCCACTAGCTTGGAAATCCACTAGTTCCACAATGGATGGATATTTTTAAAATAGCACAGGAATACTCTGGTGCAAACAGGTTTCACAACTGAACTGTCCCCAGCTCATCACTCACATTTTCTTATTTTGTAGGTAGTTTCGTTAATATCCGGACTAGCCTATTACTGTAGCAGCAAGTTCCAGAAGACCACAACAAAATAAAACAAAACAATCTTTTCCAATGTCAGTTCTGTGACGTCATGTTTAAGAGATATTTTTAATGTAGCCAATGTTTGCTATTTTAAATGAAATCCCAGTTCTCCTGTGCCTTTAGGCATGATAAATTGAGCTCCCTGAAACCAACAGTTCTTGAGATTTCCAAATCCAAATCAAAGCAGTAACTAGACTTTAATGAGCTAAATTTTGCTCTTCCACTTCTCAGCTCATTTGGACCAGTAAATAAAGGCATTTTTCTTTTCTTTCCAGCATTTCTTAGAAAGTGACAGAACAAGAAAGCTTTTGAGTGTTGTTGAGCACATATTTACTTTTGGCAGTTTCTTCTTCAAGTCACTTAACGTTCTGCCATGGCCCAGGCCTGCCTGATCTATTCTTGCTCATGAAATCTATCATGTTCATAGTGGGGACTTAAGAAGATGACACCTATTTATGTAGGAGTGTCTATGAGCCTGTCTTATTGAAGACCTACTGTGTTGCTGAGGGCCCACTGTCAAATCGTGACTCATACAAGAGTCTTGAGCCCAGCACTTAGCTGCTAATTATATTCTGAAGTCTGGCAAAGTGGGATCGCTGTTGTGATGTGCCAAACTCTTTTGAAAGTCAGAGATAGATTCACTTTTTGAACAAAGCACTGGTGCACCATAGAACAACCTGTGATGGTTTTTTTTGTATGTGATAAGACTAACAGGAGCTTGGTGGCTACATTACTTATTAGTAATACTGCAAAAGCAATGTCTGTAAATGATAACAATGTACAATACAATGGTACTTGAAGCTCTGACCTTGCTTATCTCTAACCCAATACTTAGAGAGGTTCCTCTGTAACAGGAATGACTGTGACAGTATCAAGGCAGTACACATTTTTGAGCAATGTTCATAGTGAGAGCACATAGAAGTTTCTTTTTGATTCTGTGAACTTCTTCAGCCATGTACTGTTAGTGATGGGTCCCAAACAGTATTTCAAGGGCTTGAGTAACATGCCCTTAGTGCATACCCGTGGCACTAAGAAGTACATTAGATAAAATTTCAAACAGTTGCTTCACTAGCTTCTTGTGAGCAGTAGATCATTTGATCATGTACCAGGCTATAGGCTTAGGTTGGTGGCATTCTTTTTGCTACAGCAGAAATAAATCTCCCAGGTAGAATGTACAATGTTAGTTTTTATAGCAATAGAAAAAAAAAAAAGCATGAAGTGCAAGTTGGCTTTCAGTTAGTTCTGCATATTAACAGTCACAAAAACAAGGTTTGTGGCCTCAAGCACTGAATTCAATCACTTCGTCTTTCTAAGTAGTAACCCTATTTTTGCTTCCTTCCAGGCACACACTCACAGGGCAATCCTGTTGAATTCTCAATTCAAGTATGAGCAGTTAGCAAAGCTTTTCTCTCTACAAACCATATTACAGAAAATTTAGGGAAAATCAGGCAGAAAATACAAAAGCTAGATTTTGGTAATGTGATAGCTCAAGGGTTTGAAATAAGAAAATCAAACATCTGATGATCCAGACTAATCCATGATACGTAAGTAATGCTTGAAGCCATCTTCTAATAGATGTTACAGACCCTGTGTAAAGTGCGAGTATGGTCCCAGCGTTATAGCTAAAGCTCAGGGGTCCAAGTAAGGAAGTTGCAAATGCAATTAGACTTTTTTTTACAGGTTTTAGCACAGAGATGATGTATATACTAGAACCAATGATCTAGAGAAGGTACCTCCAATTCAGGTTATAATACCAGTGAAATATTCCCACTGATGATACCGTCCTGGGCTGGCAAAGATTTCAGTAACTTTTTTCAGAAAGTTGGATTTATTTTTCATAGGAATAAAGGCCATGTTATTTTGTATCACAGAGAGTTATGACCTACCATTGATGCAAAATAGAAAATAAACAGTACTGTCATGTTTTGTCTCAAACAGGTAGGTAGGGACAGCATGTTTGGAGCTCTCTGAAAAACTCCAGCAAGGACCAAAAAAATATCCTCAGCAGCTTTTGGGCCTGGGTTAGACTCACTTGAACAGTAATGCAATTCTTTTGACTTTCTTGTATTTCATTTAACCACAGTATATTGTAAGGTAAGAATAATTGTAAAATAAATTCTTGGTCTAATAATCTGACAACAAAATATAACTTTAATAACATTCTGTATGTGTTATTACTTCAATGATATTTTTGTGTTACAGAATTATTTCCATTTTATTGATTGAGAAATCAAGGCCCAGAAAGACTATGTGATATTTTTCAGACATGCAGATCTTCCTCATCTGAGTGAATTGTTGTTGGCCCTGTTCCCACAGGTCAAGTTTTCAGCTCATTAAAATGTTCCACCATCACATTCAATGACCTTGTGGGCAATATTTGCAGAGGTTAATCACTTATTTAACATCAGCATTGATCTGCCAGGTATGATCTCTTTGAGTTAGAAGATCTATAAATACAGCTTAATCATTCAAAGAGCTTAATCAGGTACTGCATTACTGCAGTTTATGTTGATTATTGGGTTTATATGAGATCACTGAAGAATCACACTGCAATTAAATATTTACTAGCTAGTCGTCGAAGCACCTCAGGCTCATCAGACCCTATTTTCAGAGGTGTTGCCATTTAGTGTCCATGGGTTGCATGAATGTTAGCTTGGGCTGGTGGCTAGTCAGAATTTCTGTATCTTGTCATGCTGTTACGAAGACTGCATGCAAAACAGGTCTAGACCAGCACATATGTACATAGATATTAATGTGCAAAAACAAATCCACACACAAAACTTGGTATAAGCACACACATATACTCACATCTCTGGAAAACTAACCGATGGCTTTTCTTTTCAAACTCTTTAGTCCATGGTTAAGTACGTTAGGGAGACTGCTGTTCTTTTCCTTAAAGACTGCTGTGAATACCCAGAAAAACTTTCCCCCATTTACCTTTGGCAAAATTAAAAGTATGTGATTGTATTCATGATCCTTATACTTCAATTACATTTCATGGTAATATTTGCTACTTAAATATTATGCAAGCTGGTCCTAGTTTAATGGCTGTTTGCTCCTGTTCACAAAATTTCAAGGTTAGCACAAGGTCAAGCTGCACTTTGCTGAAGAAGCCAATTATACATTTCACTAACGTATTTCATCATGTGATGTTTTTCTGGTTATACTGGTGATCATTCTGGAGTAGCAAAAGGTTAGCTGAGCACACATGATACATTGATTACTGCTGAATTCACTACCTTCATAGATTAAAATACAGATAATGTTACTCCTGTGTCTCTCTTTCCTATTGCTATATTTGAACTGAGTTCTTGGTTAAACACAATGAAACTGCTTTAACCTGATAGTAATTAAATAAAATAGGTCTACCTGTGAGAATTTTAGTTGCTTCTTGTAGCTGCTAGGGACGTCTGTGGTGAACAGCTTCTGTTAGTTGTTTGCTCATGGATGGGTTCTTGATTATTAGCTGTTTCCTGATAGTCTGATTCTTGATTAAAAAGGATCCACACTTTTAGTCTCTAGCTGCCTGCCAGGTAGAGTGTAGGTGAGTAATGGACACCTGTTTGCTCAGTAAGTGGGCATACAGCAAACTGAGGCTTTGGGAGTTTGTGTGGAGGGGAGCAGAAATGGCTCCAGTTAGTGTGGGAGCAGCATTGGTGGTCATGGGCCACAGGGCTCAGTCCCCAGCCTTGGCCAGAGAAATCAGTCCTGGAAAACCAGAATGTGGCCCAGATGGAGCTCTGGAAGGAGGCTGCTGCTGCACAAGTCTCAGGCAGCATCAATCTCAAGTATCTTTAGATCTTTCTTAAGAAAACTGGAAAAACTTAACGCGTGATTCTCCCTTTCTATTTTATAGAGTGTAGGGTATCCAAGAGAAAAAAAAAAACCAACCAGCCCCTAAAATGAGCAAAGGGTGAGCAGGCAAAGATTAATCTGTTAACCCTATCTTCATATCCAGAGAAGCTCTTCCAAAACTTGCATTTCTTATCTGAAATGTCACTCTTCCCCATGGGTGTGCCGAGCCAAAAGAAGTACAGCTTTGCGAAGTACAGTATGCTGTCACGCCTGCATCTGGTGAAGCTAAATCTGAACAAATGGTTGCTCATGCCCTTACCTGGACATGATGAGGACAGAACAAAGAGAGGTAGCTAAGACAAGAAGTGTTCCTGAGGCAGATGTTCTGTGAGTGACACAGCATGAACAGACTTTTCTGCTAGATTGTCCATTTGCACTAGATTTCAGGGAGCTCAGTCCCTAAGAGAAACAGGACTCATCAATTTGCTGAGTGGCCCTTTGGCTTGACAATTTTCCATCTCTGATTGTTGTTCAGTGGTTCAGGGCCAAATTAATTATTCTCGACAAATGGTTATTTTATATGCATGGTAAAATACTTTAAAACATTCTGCAGCCATTTTGCATTTGGTTGCATTGGATGCTAATGGTCATGCATTTTCCCACTGGTACCGTTGATTCAACTGACCATAGTGAAAATTATATAACCAAAATAGTTGATTGAGTTAATAATACACATATTGAAGTATTTCGAAATAGTATTCCAAAATAATTGATGTCACATTATGACCTGTCTGGTCAATTGCTCATGAATTATGAAAAACTAAAATAAGACTTGATAGGGCAGGCTGTACACACTAACACAAACAGCAATATGGCAAGTGGTTTTATGATGATATCCATAGCACAAGAAATGAGTCAAGGGAGTAGAAGTGTCCAAAGTTTTTCATTATATTCCTGTCCCTTAAATATTTGCCTGAAATGCTGTCATCATTTTCACGAAATGCAGGATGTTTGCCTCTATAATTTGTATTAGATGTTCCCGCAGTAGGAAGAAAAAGTGACTGGACTTGTTTAGGAGGAAGAAAAGAGCATGTAAAGTTTAAAATTGCCCGTGCCTTCCAGGAAGACACATGCTAGAAACAGCCAGATACGAGGCCAGATCAGAGATGCCCCAGAAGAGATGGTGGAATAGCAAGCAGCATATGCCTACATACTCACTGCCACATCCTTATGCAGCAGGTGCCTATTTATATAATAAAGGTTCTAACCCCAATGTTCTCTGAAAGAGCTCTTTGAATTTTTTTCCCCAGTCACATGCAATGTGCGCTCATGATCAAATGGCGTACCATTGGCCTTGCGCCTGTGAGCACCTGTGAACTAGTGGAGTTAGTCTGTGAGCAGGTCCCCTTAGAACATTTCACTGAGAAGGGCTTGCGCTGCCTCAAGCAGAAAATCACCTGCCTAACTACTGACTTTCTGTCATCATTTCTAAGCAAACCCCAAAAGAACATTTTAGGTTTGTGTTCAAGGAATAAAGATGTTAACATTGATGTGAAGTGAGATGTATTCTCTAAAAAGAGTGTAATCTTGACCTACTGGAAAAAAGAATAATCTCAAAATTGTAAAATCCAATAGATTACAATTAGATATTTTAATCTAAATAACTTAATCTGGAAATCACTATACATAAGAACAGAAGTAGCTGAAGTATTGCTTATAGGCTGGTTGTAACCTATGCTAGTTCCTCTCAGATTGATAGCACTCATCTCTGAAAGAATATTAATCATCATTAATGGGTTGGATTCAGGCTTCGGCCATCATTGCATTTCTGATTATTATGGACTTATAGAGATAAGATGTATGTGAATAACAGACCTAATTAGTCTTCGGCCAAAGTTACAAAGGTCAGAAGTTGCAAACTTGGATGGCCCGCACAAATCTCAGTTATCTGAGATTTTAACAGATTATTTAAATTTTTGATATCTTTAACTTAATTGACAACAGAAAGCACTACACAGTAAAATATATAAAAAAGTATGTATGCTATGGAGTATAAATATATATTTATTAACTGGCCATTAAGACTCCATAGTGGTTTTTTACTTTGCAGTCCAAGGCCTTCTGCAACTGCACAGATAGTAAAGACCACAAATTGTATTTCTCTTTGCATCAAGGTAACTTTCGCTAAATAAATAGGTATTTATACTGAGATCTTGTTTTACCAGTTCCACGGAGGATTCAGTTGTGAAATTTAGATTAGGTTTCAAAGCAAACTTTAACTCATCTCCAGGCAGAATAATTTCCTCTAGTGCTCTAGTCTACATCTATATGCAGTTAGAAGTATCCAAGAACTATTGTGTTTCTTCTACATGTAAGCATAGTCTTTTTTTTTAATAGAACAGAAGAGAAGCTGATGGGTGTTGAGTGCTTTTATTCTCTTTTATATTACTTGAGAACTGCAAGTCTTCAGTGGCTTTTAAAACTAGGTTGTTAAATTTCTCTTAAGTCTATAATAAATAAGAATTTACTGTCTTCATTATGTGCATTTTAAAGAATTAATAAGGCTTTAATAAATTAATTCATGTCAGCATAAAAATGTATTATATATTACAGCTATGTTAAAAAACACTCTTTCAAAGTAAAGTAGTTAAAGCTGTAAGTCAGCTGAATACAAAGCATTCACCTAGCTCCCTGATGTATATGCTGTAGTATTTAATTACAAGATCACCCATGATATTTTGAACAGAATTGATGATGCTGCCTGACTAAGAAGCTGTGCAGCTCTGTTTGCCTTTTTTCAGTGTGTGGCTCTGTTGCCATCCCCAGAAATGTCCCAAGCTCTCAGTTGCCAGAGAAAGTCTTGACAACAGTGAAAAGCAACATCTTTTCCCCAGTCACAGCTTCAGAAATGGAACAGTTGTTTTGGCTGTGGTTTAAGAAAAACACATAAGGGGCTGATACCTGTCACGAAGAATATTAACCAGATTGCATAAAAGTTGGCAAATAAATAAGCAACAAGGTCTTATGACTGTATCCAGTACTTTAACAACAAACAGGACTGTGAGTCCTAACTGCAGCCTATTCTCTGTACACAATTTTTTTGGCTCAGAACTAGAAGGGTCTGCAGTGAGGATGTGGTTTTCTAACTTCAGAGCAGGAAACCAGGTCATGGCTGAGATAATTAAGGGAAGCTCCTGAGCAAGGTAGTAGGCCAAGTTAAAGGAGGGGGGTGTCTACCTTACTCAAATACAAGTATTCTTTCTGGTAGGGAAAAAACTGAACTATAAGTTTTGTCACAGAACACGTGCTGGTCAATGTTTAAATGGGATCTAGAGAGTTAAGCAGCCTACGCCTTGGAAAGTCAGTTGGAAACTGCACCTGCACTATGGGAGGAATGCCCCTGCCAGGGGAACTGTCTCTGCCTGCAAGGCTGTCACTACTCACTTGGAATGAAAAGTGTGCACAGCAGAACTCTCAGCAGATGAAGGGCCTTACTGTTGTGGGGCAGTCAAACTGAAATGCTGTTTCCTGGAGAAGAAACAGGCTTTCTGCTGATAAAGCCCTCCTACAAAGGAACTGGAAGCCACGTCGATGTCATAAAGACAGGGAAGCTGTAAATAGAACTGTTGTGTCAAAGATGCATCTACATATAAGAGAGACAGAAATAAAAATAATTTTTACCTCCCAATTGCAGCACAAATGGGCAAGTTGCTGTGTTCTGTTTGAACAAGTGAGACACAGATCTTAGGTGGTGTTTGTCATCATGGCAATATCATCTTCACGTGGTGGAGCATATGAACTATGTATTTCTCAATCAAAAAGCAAGAAGATTGTGTTTCTTTGGTGTTTGGGGGGAAAAAAAAAAAGAAAAAAGAAATGGGAAAAAGTAATCAGGCCATCACTAAGAGCTATAGACAGAATCAAGATGGACGTTAGGCCGGTGCTGCTGAGCATTACCAGCAAATCAGTCAGTAGGCCACTTGGTAGTTTTAAATGATGTGAGGGTCATGAGCCATGGGAACAGCAATCTGCAAACACTGCATGAGGAGCATGCCTGATGCCTCTCAGCCCCAGCTTCCGGGTGCACACACAGTTGCTGTGTTTGTACTCTGTGCACATGCAGGTGTGCCAAGACACGTTCAAGTGTTCCACAGATGGAAGCAGGCTCAGGCCAGATGAAATGTCCCAACAGACTTGAACCTAGTCCAGAAGCCAAAATATCCAAATTAGGAAGTTAAAAGATAAAATCCTTGGTAAAACATAATAGGGGAAAATAGAAATAGTGGAACAAGGAAGCAAAAAGTACTTACAATCCTCATTTAAAGAACATTAAAAAAAAAAGGTAGAGATGAAATCATATTTTGTTCTATATTTCTAAGCACTTTTATTTTACTGTGGTGGCAGAGCAAGTCATGTACTTTCACTGCTGTATAGGCACAGACTACCTCCCTTCTCTTGCTTGTCTACATTTTGGCTCCCCACTAACAAAAACTACTAAAACTATTTATTTCCTGTTTCAGTCTTCCCTCTTTCTCTTTCCTTTCTGACAAACTTTTGTCGATTTTACTAGCTGTCACTTGTCTCAAAGCTACAATGTTACAGACCCTAAATTTACCTCATAATATCAGATTCAGTAATGTTGCTTTTTAGCAAGAGAGAACTCTTAATAATCCCTTATGCCTTTGTCATCTACTGTCTTCATCACTGAGAGCTTTTTTAGTTACCATGGCTGTCTGTTTGATCAAAGGAAATAACCAGGCCCTATATTTGATCTTTTACTTAACCCTTTCTGTCAGTCCCGACAAAAAAAGTTGTATTAGGCAGCATTAGGCTAAAGCTATCTGTCCTGAGCTAACTTGCAAGTATAAAAGCTTTGTATGATTTTGAATTTGCTGAGACATTGTTCATGTGATGCATCTGTGGCTGTTAATATATGAAAAAATATTAAGATCTGCGTAAACTATTTTTTAAAATCCCACACAGTCTAGGTACTTGCAAGGTGCATAAGCAAAGAAATATACAAAACTACAAAGCAAAGCAAAGATAATACATAAGAGAATGCCCTCCAAAACTGGCTTTGCTTGCCTTCAGGTGAAGAATTTCTTAAGTCAGCTCAAACATACATGAATTGTTCTGGATATGTAAATTTCTAGCACAGGCCTTGAATAGATACTCTTGAAAACCACAAAATATTTCCACCAAATGTTAAAAAGTTGGCTGACAGTCTGACTGAAATAAGCTGTTAATACTGTGATTTCTCTGTCAGCTATAGTGTTAATCTGAAACTTATTTCCTTTTTTTTCTGGTACTAGCAACGTGTAGAACTTTGCTCAGAATAACCCTCACATAACTGTTGCATATGATTTCCAGTTCACGTATCAAGTTTTACAGACTTCTGCATCACCAGTTTTTCTTGAATTATTCAGTTCCTTCAGTTAATGGCTACCAGTATGCTGTACATGCAGGAGTATGTGTTATAGCTTCATTTACTTCATGACATGTCTTAGTCATTTTTAAATTTAGATTTTTCTAAATGTTTTTCTAAATTTGCCTTGATGTCTGGTAAACAAGCTGTGAAGGATCAGTCACCATTAATACAATATGTCTATCCTGCACCAGAGAGCCCTTGAAGGGAGTTTCCAGCGTGACACCGCAGGACGTCTTGGCTTTTTGGAATGTTACAAAGCAAATTGTAAACAGTCTCCACTATGCCAGCACAAGCAACAGCTTTGGTACTGCTTTCTGTTAAATCTGCTTCCCAAAGATTCAGTGAATAACAGTTGTTTAGGAACAGTAGGCACTGTTTACCTTCTTGCTTTAACACACTGTAGTTTTCCCCAACACTTATATACCATATTAGTTGTATTAATTGACAGAATGGCATTATTCTGTTTTACAGCTTTATGATAAGAATTGTTCCAAAAAATCATCAAGTCTATTTTAACTCTTGTCTTTCTATTCTGATTTCGATAGTTCAGAGAAGGCTCCTAAGCAGCATACCTCTTCTAGGTACAAATGATTCATCATCACCCTCAAAGGCAACAAGCTTTATGTCTGATCTGCTTTCATAAGGTATACCATATTTCTGGTGAATTCTGTCTTGGCACAGTTTCAGTTCAGGAGCTGGCACTGATGACTAAACCTCACAGTCACTTCTTGGCTTAACAGATAATCATCTTAACCACCTTCAAGGAAACTTTGTGAACATCTGCGTATCCGCTTTTGTATTGTTCTTCACCACTGCAATGTGATATGTCTCTGTTGTAATGACTCAAAGGATCAGGTGAGTCATGTTTCTGAAGACAGATTTCTCTCTAGCTGCTTTCATCAGCCTAAGGACTGGTAGGAAGCTCCTAATTAAGATTGCTATAGTCATAAGAAGGCCACACATCCTGACAAAAAGGTTTGTCTTCTTAACATACATTTTGTATGGGACAACATGGGACTCTGACCATCCTATTCCTTCATTTCATCACCATTTGTACAGGATGATTCGATAACTGAAATCTGTTCTTTTTCACATGCCATGTTTGCACACATAATGGCTATGTCTCTGCTGCAGGACCCAGAACTGCTTCCCATGTTTTGGGTCTGCACGTATGGGAGCTTCAGCTCCAGTCCTGCTCCATCTTGTCATGGAGACCTAGAGAAATTCACCGCCCTTTCCCTAAACTTTAATTTTCTGGGGAGGGAAGCTGGGTGTTCAGGCAGCAGAAGTGTCTTGACCTAATCAAGTTAACCTCTCAGTCTAGATGACAGATGTGGAAAGTGCATACCTGGCCACCCATCTTCTGCACAGCTTAAACAGAAGCCATCTGCCGTCTGCTGTTGTAGAGCTAGAATATGTCACAACTCAAATATCAAAGCTGAAGTGGCAAGAGTGCAACATGAGCACTCTCACCTTTCACAATATTTGTTTCCTGCTGAGTTACCAAAACAAGTTCAATACTTGCAAACAACTCTAGAATTCATTCTGTCCTTTTTTTTTTTTCCCCCTTCACTTGGACTTTTGTCTAGTATATTTGTCACCAAAAATCAATGTCACTTACAGGTTGTAGCAAACTTTTGTTGATTTGAAGAAGACAAGGATATTTAGAGGATTTAAAAATTAATAATTAGGTTTGATTTCATCATTCTCTTAATGAAAGAATGCCCTCTATAAATGCTTGGTAATCTAATTTATTTTATAGTATATTATCATATGGTATATAACATAGCATATTACAAATGTGTTAGCCAATTTCTTAATGCCATCATATTTGGGAATTATTAATTTAATGTTAATTATCTCTTTACTTCCAGACTTATTCAGACTTTAGAGTTTCAGCTTCCACAGAGGGATGGTGGTTTAAAATTTGCAGTTGATACCTAGTTTTCTAAAAAATCAACTAAACCCCTAATTCTAGCTACAGATATTATGTACAAATGCAGGGATGATACATTGGTCCTTTGCTGGAGAGAAAGGGAATGTCTGAAACTACTGGACAGGGTTTCCCCAAACTGTGGCTCAGGGCCATAGCTTCAATTTAATTGAGAAAAAAATTCTGATAAA
The DNA here is from genome assembly GCF_963210335.1 of Falco punctatus. Classification (NCBI taxonomy): domain Eukaryota; kingdom Metazoa; phylum Chordata; class Aves; order Falconiformes; family Falconidae; genus Falco; species Falco punctatus. Next base: position 46,068,468 of record NC_137582.1, read on the forward strand.
GGATAAGAACAGGATACCAGCAACCCAGTTCAAGCCAAAACAGACTTTTTACTCATGATACTCTTCAACAGTTCAGAGTTGGAATCCAGTATTACAGCTTTTGTTTGATGCTGCAGACAGTAATAACACCTGAACACAATGAATTTTATAAACTGTTCTCCTCTTTTCATCTCAGCTCCTTGTCCTTTCCTTCATCTTAGCTTCAGAACACAAAGTCTTTAACAACTCTGAAAATATTTTGTTGTCTGTTTTCAAATAGATAGTAAAGCACACACTAGTATTTGTCGGCTACCATCTTTCATCTAAAAAACTCCAAGCAATTAAGAAAAATTATGATATTAAATATACAAAAGGAATTAATTGTTGAGAATTATTTGCATCTTATTCATGGATAAATTGAGACAGAAGTACCTTTGGTAAGCCAATGGCAAAGCTAAGCCTGGACCATTCTGCCCTCCATCCTCTGTTCTGACTGTGCAATATACATTAACTATGACGTGAAGAATGAGAAGCTTCAAACACTGAGGAGAATGCTTTTTGGGAAGAGTGAACTTCTGTTGTTCTAGTACAGATGTGTTTGGTTAAATTATTTTAATTATAGAACAGAGAACACTAGCATTTGCTTATATTTTATTGCTTGCATTGCAGTTGCATAGGTTGTATGGTACTATTATTCAACAGTTAGCTTAATACAAGTTTCAAATGCATAGCTTACCTATGATTTTACTTTAAATTAAATATAGACATTCAATATTTGTTTCTAGCTTCTCACTTTTCATTAAACCCATGCAATTCTTTACAATTTAATAATGTGAGCTTTTTACAACCATTTGAAAATCTGGGTTATGTAGTTAAAACACTGCAAATAATTCATATGATCAGACTAATATAACTTTAGTGATATAGTCACTTTTAGAATTTTGAGATTGTAATTCAGCTACCAGGAATCTGTAAGCAATTGTCTTCACATGGTCCTGGGTGAGTATTTCTTACATAATGAATGACTCCAGAAACCTCTTATTCTTGGAATACATTGTAGTATATAAAATAAAGTTGCAGTTTTACCTGACAATTTTCTTACTATAAAGTCTGTTGGAATGTGGATTTTAGGTTATGTTTGTATTACTGCATCTATTGTTTACTGTGCAGATAGAGGACTCAACAGCTCAGTTATGTGTTGTACTTCTTCCTGAGAGATACGAATATGTGGAATTTATCTCACTGATATAGGAGTTACCTCATCACTCATGAGCAAAGCTGCCCCCAGTGGGTAATGGGACCATTGTTATCAGGCAAAGATTTACCCTGAGGTAAATCATATCCTGCCATTGCTTTTCAGACACCATGTATTGACTCCAGAGGATATTTTGTGTAATGTATGATAGTCTTATACAGTCCTTACTTTAATGTACAATTGGCAACTTAGTGGTATTGTACAAATTAGTTTTCTTACAAAAAAATAAATACAATCCATTCAGTAAAGGTTTGACTATCTTTCACAGGAAATTTTAGCTTATATTGTCTATTTAAAATACTCATGCTATTTTACGCATATATGCATTATAAACAGGCAAGCACATAAGGCACCCATGGGACAACCCTGCTTTTTAAATGCATACATAAATACATAGATACACATGCAGCTGTTGCCACATGTGCTTTGATGACCTGCTCATCCTAATTGAGTAGGTAATAGTAAGGAACAGGAAAGAGAAAAAGAGAAGGGAATGAAGAAGAAGGGGTGTGGGTGTGAAGAGGAAGGAAGTATCGTGGTCTGGCCAGGTATCCCTCACTGCTTTGCCAGTGAGTGAGGACTCCTCTAAAAAGCCACGTGGAACCAGGAAGCCCTTTGAAAAAATGGCAGCCACACCACTGTGATGATGTGCAGTATCATGCAATTAAGGACAATAAAATCAGAACTCCTGTGACAGGTCTGCAGGTCAGTCACCCAAAATTTCTAGTAATTAGTAAATGCTGGGTGACTTAGTATTTGAGGACAGATATTAAGCTCCGTCCTTCAAAAAAAGTCCATTTCAGAGAGAGTTTACACCCAGATACAGTCATAATTGATGGCTTTGCTCACCCTTGAAAATCTGGACCATAACATCTCTGCCTCATTTCCTTTTGTAAAACAGAGACAACAGTTATTTTAGCAGGATATTCTGAAGATTGCCTAATTCCTTGCAGGTGCTAAAACCCTTATAAATTAGAAGCAACCTACCAGTGATAGGTGGTTTGCTCACATTTTATTCTGTAACTGACTGACTACAAGTCTCATGATTATGGGATTTTCTGAGATGCTTACTGTTGTGGGTTAACCCTGGTAGGCAGCTAAACACCACACAGTTGCTCCCTCTCTCACTCTGCAGTGGGATAAGAGAACTGGAAGGACAAAAGTGAGAAAACTCATGGATTAACTTAAAGGTGTTTTAATAAGTGGAGGAGGAAAAGACAGAACAAAAAAAAGAGAAACAAGTGATGCAAAAATCAGTTGCTTAAAACCACTAGACCTTGGTTTTAACCCGGGCAAGAGGAACCCTGGCAAAACTCCCTCTCACCATAGGAGATGCTATGAAGAAAATAAACTCTATCCCAGCCAAAACCGGTACACTTATCCAAACAGAATTATAAAACACTTGCCTATATAATAACCAGAGTAAAAATCCATGCATTATTTGCGAATAAACACCATGCATTTTCAGTTAAAGTTGACCATATGGATTAATTTTATTATTATTAGTATTAGTATTAGTATTAGTATTACCATCATCATCATTATCATCATTACTATTATCATTATTCATTATTATTGTTATTATTAGCAGTATTAGTATATCAAAGCATTGACTTCCGGACATTAATTGTTTTTAAGGAAATCAACTATTAGGTAATTAGGCAAATCTTGCTTTGGCTAAAGGATGTAAATCTAAAATTTAAGATAAATATTCTATGTGGAACATTTTAAATACATTTCTGCGTGAACAAGGATAACGAAAGGCAGGAAGAAAGATTGGGTCATGGTCCCTAAACAAACGCAGAAAACTTCAGAAAAATATACTAACGTTGGGGCAGCAGGTATTAACTCATGTTAATTTTGAGAAATGCAAAATTATGTTTAGTGGAAGGGATTTTTTACCTTATCTTTACTCACTGATGTGTTCTAAAAATATCCTAAACATATCAGTGAAGCTTAATATCAATCTCTTACACCTGAAAAGGAATAAAGCCTAAGAAGTGGGATGGAAGAAAGTCCTAGAAGATGTTATAATACCAATAGCAAATACTTTCTGCTTACTTGTCCCACTGGCTGAAATCTGACCTTAAAGAGGAACTATCAACAACTTGAGTTTAATTGTGCCAGTATCTTGCTTATTCCATTATGTTTTTAGAAGAAATAAAATGTATTCAAAAACAGGTGATGAAAATGGTTACAGCCTACAAGCAATTTCTAAGTGGCTGAAGGAACAGATGATTGGGGCTGCTTAGTTAAAAGAAAAAGAAAGACAAATAAACACATCAGAGAGAATATATTTGATTCCGATAAAACAACAAAAGTTGCTGAGAAGGTCAATAAGGAATTCCTGTTTACCCTCTAAAAGTACAAGAACAAAAATGTTTTATGAACTAGAAAAGCAATATACTTTTACACAGTTTTTAATTAACCTGTGAAACTGGTTGTCACAAAATATCAGTGCACTCAAGAGTTTAAGAGCCTTTGAAAAAGAGATGACATTTTATCTGAGTAATGAGAACATCCACAGTTAATTTAGTAAAAAAATAATATTTTGGACAGGATGCAAACTTTCATACTTCAGGATATTAACCAATTTCTGTTTAAAAGATCAAAAGAATTTTCTTCTGGAAGGTTCTTAAAAAAATTCTCTGTGCATTTCGCAGTTAATTTGGTAGTGCCCACAGCCAGCCAGACACGGTGACCACAATTTTGCAGTGTTGAATAGTGCCTGGATGGTCCACTGGCAGTGTCTTGCGCACATTAGATCCAGAGAGACTAGATCCCCACACTGTGAAAGATTATACTCTTTATGTTACTGTAAAGCACACAGATTTCTTGTGGAAGACTTTCCAGGCTCTAATTTACTATTGGCTTTACATTTCTATTATTTTCTCAATTTCAGAATTTAATTAGAGTTTTAAATGGTAGATTTAGTCTCCAAAAGCTGGAAGGGTCTATTCCAGAGTCTTAATACATGCAAGATTTTGGTTTCAGTCTTGCTTGCTGCTGACTACAAGGAAAATAATATTTTACTTTTTCTTATTGATACAATTCACTATTTTGCCTATTGTGTCTCTTACATTCTTTGACATGACTTTCTCCTGTAACTATTCTTACTCTAAACTTTTTGTTACTGAACACAATGGAAACTTCATTCAGTCCACACTCTTTCCATAGTGTTTCATTGTCTGGTTGTTTTGTAAAGAATTGTAAACGGGAGAAACTGTTCATTAAAATAATCCTTTTAGTCCCTACATACTTCAGTTCTACAGATACACACACACACACACAGAGTCATGCATTGTACCTGCAGTTAAGCTAAAAAATAAACTTTCTGAAGTCTGCTGTATCTCTACAATGAGATGATAAGCTTTTTGCATTTGTTTTTCTTTAGTAAAAACTAAGGCTAGACAGGAAATGTAAGCAAGGAAAAAAATATTTACTACAGAATTTCAATGTTTTTCTTTGTTGAGCAAAATGGAAAGGATTTCAAAAGTCGTTTCAAAAGGTGAAAGGCTTGAACAACCAGCTAAATTACTGATGTCACACTGCTTTTCCTTGTTGAAGCCAAAGGCTTGACCCTTAGCCTTTCATTTCCCAAGCAACTTACTTAACCCCAACTTATTGAACTGTTCTGGAAATAGTTGCCTAGCAATTTAATCCGGTAAAATAACCTGAATAGCTAACTAGGAACTGGGCATAGAATGGGACTAACTCCTTAAGTGTGGTTAGGGTACTTGCATGTTGCAGAGGACAACTGGAGGCTTCTAACTGAGGCTTCCAATTTTTCCTTTTTCTCTGGTTTGTTGGTTATTCTGTTCTAGGGAAAGAGATACTGAGGTCTTCAAAGCACATGTGCTAAGCTGTTGCTCTGACTTATCTTTTTTAAAAGTCCATCTCTAATGACATTTTATGGAAAGCAGACTCCTAAGACTTGTTGTTAAGACTTGTTGTTTCTTAACATCACATTTATTCTGAATGTAAATGAGAGTATCTGAGTATGTGATGAAATTATCATTGAAACGACATGTTCTGTAACCCCGTTAAATCTGCATTTTCAGACAAAAATATTCCATTGGAAAATTCCCAAATGGCTTTTATAGTCAATACATGCTGTTTTCTTGTTTTCTTTTAGAACACCTAAAATAACAACAAATTGCCCTCTGTATTTTACAGACTCAAGGGCTCTATCCCAACATCCATGAACCCACATATTAATTTCTTTCTCCTCATAGTACATGCATTTTGATTAATGTTACACAGAATAACCTTCAAACATAGCATCCAGATAGAAAATACCATGGTCAGATTAGTGCATTGCTGGTCTTAATACAATTAAGATGCAATGTGTTGGTTGAAAATACTGAATCCGTGTTCATGCAAGTGATTGCTGAGGACCCAAACCTAACATGTCTAGGCAAATACTGTGTTAATGTGGAAGCAAAACAGTTACACAAAGACACAAGCTGTCTGTGGCATAACACCTTCCCCATACAGGGTGTTCTCAACATTCAGTTACACTTTGGACAGTAAGGGAGGTACATTCATGTATGGTGATGGCAGAAATACCTTTTTCAGCAACTTGTTTTCTATTTTGCAGTCTTTCTTCTGTTATCTCACTACATGAAAGTCCACTGGTTTGCAGGAGCTAAGTACTACTGCACGTGAATAAGGTGATAAGGTTGTGTCTGATACAAATTTTGAAAAAAAAAATTAGATGTTCTGTTCTGGGCTCTGCCTTTTCCTTTGGATTAAAACCAAGTCGTTGTGATCATATGTAGAACCAATAGCACGTAATTGGTCAATAGCACCCTTCTTCAGCTTATCACCTATCAGCTTAAAATCTATCATGCAAACCCAACTGTGTATGGGGAGATGGACAGAGGTTCTCCCCATCCCTGCTGCTGCCTCTGTGAAGAGTCTATTTAGAACAAGCTTCCTGGGGACGCTCCATTAGCTTAAAACATATTCTATAGCTCTTTTTTTGTTGTCAGCTTTGTTTTGTTTCCCAGCCAAAAACCTTCAAAAGCTTTTAAACAACGATGGGGCCAGGAAAAACTGTTGTTTGAATTTAAAAAGCAGAAAAATCAGCAGAGAGTCTCCTGTACACATGATTTCTTTCATTCTCTATTTCTTGCGCTAAGCCAATTACTTAATGGACAGAAAGTTATTTTAAAATCCTTCAGAGTGTGAGGAAGATTATGGAAAAACCTCCCTAAGCAATGGAAAACAACGTATAAATAATAAGAACCTAATAATTCCCTTTAATGAAAGACTGCTCACAAGGGAGGAAAGATACGCATACATATGCACTAAAATTAAGTCATCCTACTTACATGCTCGTGTCCCTGTGAAGCATACTCTTCAAGCACCATTCTGAAGCTTAAATGTTGCAATGCTTCATGATCCAAGACATATGTAGGGAGAAGACAGTGCTGTACTTCTGTCAGCTCATTTTTGGCAGCTCTCCTGACTACAGAAAACAAGAGGAAACTGTATCATACTATTTCTATTTTGACAAATTCCACAGAAACTAGATATTTCTTCACCCTACCCACCCCCACTCCCCAAAAAATACACAAACCCAAACCTAAACAAAGACCCAAAACAGCTGAGGAAGCCTGATAGTCACATACTTGGGTACAGGTGTAGAAAAGGCTTAAAGAGTTTAAGCCTTCTTCAGTAACCTGAATTTGGGTCCTTCGGCATGCACCCCTCTGTACCATTTAAGGCAGACACAGGCTCTGGCTACTCATCTGGGATATGAAAAGTCCAGCTTTAAAGCCTCTTCGTATCAGATGGAGTAGATATAAACATCAGCAGCTTTTCTCCATGCAGTATTAATAAGCTATTTCTGGCTGTAGGTAGGCAGGAACAAAGAGACAATACAGATTCACTATATGATTACCAACTAACACTTTCATTTACCTACCTATCTATCTATCTTCCTTCTAGCTTCTTGTAACCACAGTAATAGTTTCTACCATTATGAAAAATCATTTAATGAAAAAATATTCCAACACTAGCAACCAGAAGTGACAAAAACCTGGGATGGACCTTGCAAATGCTAGCTGTCTACCTTCTAGCCAGAAAATCTGGTTGCCACTTTCAGAAGTCATTTTGTAGTTTGAATTATTTGCTAGAACAGTATGAGGGGGCAATGTTACCATTGTGGAAAAAACGCTGCTTTAATCCTTAACAAATATTCAGAAAGTAATGCTTGACCTCCTTTTATCCCTAAGCCCCCAAATTATCTTTTTTTATTCACATACAATTTACATTGAATTTCAGAACATTTCAGTCACTTTTATTTCACCAGCATCTCTTGTCATTCTGCTTATGTTTTCTTGGTGTCCAACAGCAGCAGCTGTTTTCTGAGCAGAATCATAGGTTATTCCCTAACACTTCATTGAGCTGCAGTTCCTTCCTGCACAGAATGGGCAGATACTTTCCAAAACAACTTTATGCAAATCAGTTAAATTCTGTCCACATCTTGGCTCCTGAGGTGAACGCTTGAAAGAAATACATTCTCAATTGCCACATTTTGAACCATTCATACCTCTTCCAGGTGTTGGATCAGTGGGTTCACCTTAACAGTACAAAAAGCATGACTAGTGAGCCATGGAGCCCAACTAGGGCAGAACGCTTTGGCTTTAACGGGTTTAAACCCATTACAGACAATATTGGTTTAAACAAAAAGCGAGGATTGTAGGTGGGGCTGTGCGGGCTGACGAGGCAAAACTGGCATCTGTTGGATGAAAAAAGGAGGTGGAAGGTAATGTTCTTCAAAAGCATGGTGTCCACGAAGGAGTGGAGGTGTGTGGGAGCCGAAGTTCGCACTTTCAAAATGTTAATTAAGGGTCTGCTTATCTTGAGTCCTTTCAAGCAAATAGGGGAGCTGCCACTGACATCAGTAAGTTTTTACCCCATCTTCCTTCTCTATTTCTAAAATATACAATTATTTAGTGCAGAAGATCTAAAGAAAGTAATATTAGATGCAAAACTGTTTTCATGAGGGTACTTTGGGGCTATAAAATGAGTGTTTGGAGGAAAAAACTGACTTTCTGTTTCCTACCATCATACCTAGTTATGCAGTGAAATGTTTTCTATGTTCAAAAGACCTGTTAAACACACCAGTCCTGTATTTTTGCACAGAATGTCTGGAGGTGTTTTGTTTTTCTCTCACTTAATCTATTAGTGCTATATAAGTATATAGCATCCTCTACCACCCTCTTTTTAAGAATGTGAATACAGTACTTCATTATTAACTTTGCAACTCTCAGAAATTATTCTTTGTGGGAGAAAGAAGAAACTCCCCCAACTAATTAACTAATGTGCTATTTTGTTCCCTAAATTCTCCTTTAAAAGTGTGCATAGATGAAAAGGAGTCAAAGCTCCCACAAGGTTTAGTATATTCCACTTGTACACCCTCTGTGAATTTATCACATGATAAAGAAATTTTTTCCAGTCTGAACACAGCTGTTACAATCCCCTCAGTTGTTACAGTTGCCCAAAACACTGTTTAGCCTAAGTTTCCCCTACAGCTAGACGGGTTACTTGTGAAATTCTCCTGACTTTGTTTTACTAGAAAGTATCACACTGTTGGGACCGTATTCCCTGTTTGCTCATTTGATCATGTATAGTGTGTATAACATACTGTATTTGGTTAACGGCACTTCTTTTTCTTATTAGAAAAAGCACAATTTATTATATCATACTCTGCAAAATGTATTGACTATACAGTCATCTAAACCTATGTTTGCAATATATGTAATGAACATGTATGAAGCCTAGATAACAAAACTGTCCTTTTTTCTGCCAAATCAAAGACAGCCCTGATATAATTGTTATTTAATTTTCTTGAAGCATTCTTGTATAACCTGAATTTAGTTCTTCACAGCCCTTTTCAGCTAGCTCTAAAAAACAGTTAGGCAGATGCTTTTACTGAAGAACAAAGGCAAATGCAATTTGGAATTCACGTGCCCTTTGAAGAGGGGTTTTTCCTGGGTGCTGCTTTGGATATGAGAACAGGGCTGGAGAGACAGAGACAGGCAGAGAGGAAAGCCTTTTTCAAGGGTCGTTTCTATCAGCATCAACACCAGCTCAGTGGATTCTGGTTCACTCCCCACTTTCAGCTGCTTGTTTCTGGCCCCAGATGCCTCCTCAGTTGTGTCAGAACAACCATTTGTGGGGCTCTGCAGTGAACCAGACCAGAGAACTGGTATCTGTTAAAAATATCTGAGTATTTTTGACCTGTTTCAGTTTCTGAACTGGCTTACCACATGGCCTGCCAGCTATGCTCCCCTAACAGAGAGGGCAGTGCAGGAACAGAAGATGAGAAGCAGCAGGGACAAAAGTGGGCAGGAAGAGCTGAAGCTGCTGCTGCTGCTGAAGTCTGTGGAAGCTTGTCCTGAGCCAGCCCCAAAGAAAGTGCTGTCATAACCCTGAACTTGCAACTAAAAGAGGGTATTGGTTGAAAGAGGTTTGGATCTTGAATGCAAAGACTGAAACAGGATTTCTCCCTTGGCAAAAGATCCTTGTCTTTAATAGTTTTTGTGAAGGAGCAGACCTGTGTCGGAGACATTTCCCTCTGCTACCAGTTTGTGTTGATGTTAACAAGTGCAAAACCAGACTGGTGAAAAATGGCTGGCAAACAGTTGAAATAAGTACAGTGGTGAGAAGCCTGAAACATCACTTTGTCCATTTTTCTGCTTTTCTTCATAAAGTAGAATGAATCAGAAAATCAGCTCAGCAAATTATGTAATTGCCAACAGTTCTCCTACACATCTTGTTTGGTAGGCCAGGCCACCATCACACTTTCTAATGGGAAATCTTCCAGTAGATTCATTTAATTCTACAACATATTTGGCAGTTATATTGGCCAGTCCTTCAATATTAAATTGTCCAGTTGTCTAATTGATTTAATAGGTGACATTGATAGTAGCAAGAGTATGTTTATGAAACAAAGCTACATGCTTTGGTAGGTAGTTTCTGCTTTGAGAACTTTAGGTTTTCTTTCTTCCACAACCAAAATCAAGAGCTTTATTTCAGGTGTCAGACAAAGACATTACTGCAGCTTAACACAGGGCTGTGCAGTGGCTGAGTGCTGGTAACTGTTGGATCAGTTTTAACAAAAGGCAATTGCAAACTGATGTAACATATCTTTGCACTATTTAATTACCTGCAAAATAATGTCAAATCATCTGACATTTCTCGTGCCCTACCAACAGCCTGATCCTGACTTCAATGGGAATCTGAGACCTCTGCATTGATCTTCTCATTAATCCTGCCTGGTAACACCTTCCTTTTCTGTCAAAATATTGCTTGATTGTTCTTCTTTTACACAGCTGTTACATCTATTATACAGCTTAAATAAAAGCATGTTCTGGTTCTACAAACAGTGATGCACATGTTTAGCTTTAGGTTTGCAGCTAGGCCATGGAAGTCAAAGTTGTTTCAGTTTAAGAACCCACGTAACTATCCAAGGATTAGGACTATAGCCATGTAAAAATAAATATCAGAAACACAAATGAAAATACTTGAGCATATGCACAGCTTACAGTAGCATTACTAAGTCATTAGGGGTGATTGGTTGTGCCAGCAACCTAATACAAACATTAGATGATTTTGCATCTCCCTGATTGATCATACATTTGTTAGAGATGATGAGATGAATTTCATATTTCCATACAGCCTGAAAAAACTGATAAAATGGAATAGGATGGTATAAAACAGAGAAGACCTTCTTCCGAATCCTGAAGGTCATTTCTTCATGAATACAGAAATATACCATCTCTTGGTAAAAAAGTACAGATATATTCTGTAACATAATGTTCTGTATTTATATTTTAAACATTTTAATGAAATATTAAACAGATTCAGTTTGAGATCCTGTTATTAAGCTATAGGAAAGGTCATGACAGTAGAGAGACTGCAATTGCTGGTCTGAACAAAGTAGCTTGTTATTCAGTAACAAAACAAAGTTTTAACGTGGAGCTGATATGAAATAACAAAAAATCATATTATAACTTTCTAGTTTCTTATTTTCTGTATGTAATCTTTTTCTCGGGGGGTGGGGGGGTTAGGGGGTGGAGCAGGGTGTTGCTTCTTTAAAATGCTTGTTCTCGAACTCACCTCTTTCTTATCCTTTCCTTTATCCTTCTTTTATAGCCCCTGCTTTTTCCTCTGCATTCTCCCCTCCCCCTAGTTCTCTTCAAATTTGATCTCATCCATATGGTCTTAGACAAATTGGCTGCAAAAGATCTGGGTAAGGTGAGCAGATGTCCTGTGAAAAAAAGTCATCAGGGTGTCCATTTTTTGCCCATTTCTTCATATTACACTACTCAGTTGCACAGTAGGCGAAAAATAATAAGCAATTTACATAGAGAAATCCTTGGATAAACCTTTGTTAAAATACTGGAAAAGAAACTTTTGCAATACTTTGTTAAAATTAAAACAGAAAAACAAAAAACATTGTTCATTCTTTGCAGTTGTGCCAGCAGGTTGTCTAAAACATCTGCTCTGGTAATATGTCACAAGAAACAGCCTGTGCAGGTTAGGCCAGTACATAATAGAAGGAAATGTATTTTTAAATGCCAGGTTTTAAAAGAAGACAGATCTGCTTGGTATCTCATTATAAGGGAAATGGCTTTTTATGTCACCCCATCAGTAGTTGTGCAGCTTTGGGGAAAGTTTCAAAGGTTACGATACATACTTTTTAACTCTTAACTAGCTTACGATTTTTCCCATGAAAAAACTCTTGATGCTTTTAATTCTGAAATAATAAAATTGGCTCTCTTTTTTGTCTTTTAAAAATGAAAGGTAATTTGCAATATATCTGCATATGGCAAATATTCTTCCTATTTCTGGACAGAAAAACTCCTTAGGAACATTATGTGGGGTTCCTACTGTAGATATTCATTTCTCTGCATGTTCACCTGCATATACATACATGAATCTCAAAAATCTTTTGGGGCTGACTCTGACTTGATGGTAGCCTAACACTGAAGTAAAATCACTGGCTTTCCTAGAAGTGCCTAGTCACATCAGTGAAGCATAAATTCAGCTTTCAGAAAGCTTCAGCTTTATCTGAAGACAGCAGAATAGACCTGTCTTTAGTCAAAAATCCTTGCATAAATCTGCATGTTTTGGAACCAAATTCAGTAAGTCACTAAAATGTGGACTGAATTTCAGGATGCTTTCACATGTTTGCACAATTTGACAAAAAGAGAGACAGTTAAGCATGCACTCATGTAATTTACTATATCATGGATTATCCAGCAAAGTACAAAAAAATTTTAGGTGATACAAGGTTCCTGACTATATTCAACATTTAAATACATGATTCCCTTGGAACTACTTATGATCTGGCAGTCATGCAGGTACTTAAGGATTTCAGTGAACTAGATGCATATCATTAAGTACTAGGCATTAAATTCCTCTTGCTTACACTGATTGTAAGCATATAATAAAAATAACATAAAAATTACACTGACTCAAGTAAGAAGGCAATATCTTTCTGGATACACTATGATTATCTCTGCAGTCACAGTGTTATTAGTTCAAAGAGTTGCTCATGAGAAAAAACACAGATACAGAACAGTTTTGACTAAATTTCACCGGGAAGTATATGTATATCTGGTTAAAAGTTTAGAGAAAGCAGTCCCATAATAGAAGTAACCTGCACAATTTTCCATTTACTACAGACAAGTCCTTGCTCTGCCATTCTGGAGAAGGGTTTTAAAGATATGCCACTACACTCTTACTGACTTTCCTGGAGTGGCTGCAAGTCTAGTTTTTCACAGGCAAAAATCCTATACTGTGAAAGCTTTTGAGTCTATGCCCTTGTAGGTAAGTACAAAATAGTAAAACTTAGAATATTTTTTTAGAATAAAATGACTGTTTCTTTGCTTGAATTATCTGTTGATTGAAACTGAACAGAAAAAGCTTCCACATCTTTCCTTTGTATAGGTTAATCCCTTATAACTATATATTTTTTTAAATGAAGTACTATTTCCTCTGTTGAAAAGCTGAACATATTTTAAAACCACAATTAAGAAGTGTGAGAAACAAGGGAAATGAATGATGAAGTATAAAAATGTGTCAGAAGAAAAGGTCCTGATTATCTGAGGAGGGTTCTGCTTTGCATTGATATTACATAATAGTATTCTGGTCTGAACTACTCTCAATTTCTTAACCAAATTACCCTTTAAATTACCAAGCAAGGGCCATATGCTTCCCTCATTTATGCTGTGCATATCTCAGATTTTCACTTAATTTAAACAAGAGAGACATGATAAGTGTCTCTTTAGTTTAAAAGAAACCTATGTGCATCTCTTTTAGTGCAATTTTCTGAAAGTTACTGTGGTGAGAAATTTTTTTTCAGAGCCCTCATGTTGTTTGACTCAGTCTAGAAGTTATTCCTTTTTAACTCCTTTACAACATCATCTTTCTGCTCAAGGACTAGTCAAGACTTTTCAGTGCTTCACAGTGGCTACTTTATTTTCCTAAGGACAGTTATGGTTGGATGAATAGCATCTGAGACAAGAAAAAGACTGAGATTCAGAAATTAACTACAGTTTGTTCCTAAATTTAAATTCATTCATAACTCAGGAAGACCACAAAGATTAGTAATGTGCCTAAAATAATGCATAATGTTTAGATAACTTACTAAATCTGGGTTCATTTGCTTGCAAATAGAGTAACTGGACAGGTGTCAGAACGCACAAGTTAAGACTGCTTATGTCCATATGTTCATAATTTGATTAAAAATGATATTTTTCTTGGTGGATTATACATGCATTGTGGTATTGAAGCATTTGCTCTACTGTTTCATGTGGTGCTGCGACTGTTTTTCTAGTGGTGCTGTGTTAGGTGATAGAACCGAAATGGTAAAACCTCTAACAGGAACTGAGGTTAGCCAATTGCATAAGTAATATTAAACTGTTGGGGCAACATTAAGCTTGTTATGCTCCATTTGCTGCCTCCACAAGATCATTTCCTACTTGCATTTCCTTAAAAGGGTAATAGATTAAGTGTAAAAGGAGGGTGAATAGGCTGATTTAGGATTTACCTACAATGGTTTATGGACAGCTAGAGGCTGGTCACAACTAAGTAGACTTCTTGATGAAATAACTACTGTGGATATAGGAAGAGGGAAACAACAGCATCTACTTCTCGACTTCGAAAATTTCTCATAGGACAATAGATGAATCCTGTTAAGTCTTCCAAAATGGTGACATAGAGTGTACATCTATTTCAGTGTCTGTACCTCCCTTATGCTAGGTCAGAGAAAACAGAAGGTCATTAGATCTCAATGATTTCCATTTGAATGTGAATGTGGGACTCTCATGTTCTAGGCAAGACCAAATTCTCTGAATCTTTCTGTGGGGAGTTGACCTGAAACTCTTGTAAGGAGGATTAGAATAACACATACTAATTAATGCAGACTTTACAAGACACAAAATGTCTCTAAGTACATCAAGAGCAAGTCCTCACATTATCTCCTCTAATATGCAGATCCATCACTCATTTATAGCACTATACCAGATCTCTCTCTTGCTTTAAAACACCACATGCAACTGTGCCCTAGGGTCTGCCAACCAGCTGGAGCTAGGAATACACTCCCTGGTAGAAACTCACTCTGCCACCCTGTCCTTCCCTACTGCTGCAGCCAAGCCTGGCAGCCTCCTCCAAGGGCAATGCTGACCTGCCCATTTAGTAATGAGGGGATCCAGCTCAGCTTCTCACACACTAGGAAGTCGAATATTGCACTCAGGGACAAGCAGTGAGAGGACAGAGAGAGAGAAAGATGCTTTTTAAGTTCAGTGGCTCTTTAATTCAAAGACTAGCCAAACAAAAAGGACACCATAAAATTAAGAGAGAAACCCTGAGATGTGGAGGAGAAAGAGTCATTCATGTCAGCTGGCTTTTCAGGTTTCTTTTTTCTGCATCAATGTAATTTTTCAGTTAGCTAAAGCAGAAGGATACTTTTTTGATGACACTTAAAGCTTCGGTGTCCCTGAGCTAGCTATCCTTGAGAAACAGAGGGTATCTGTATATATGGGATTACCAATAACCTTGATGCCATGAGTGATGTTTTCAGGTTTGCATGGTTTTGTTTGGGGTGTGCTGTGGTGTGGTGGTTTTAGGCTGTGGTCTGTTAGCACTGCTCTGGTGGCCTGAAGCAGCTGGTCCATCATTTTATAACAGACTTCAGGAAGACAGTCTGTGCTTATAAATGTATGGCAGAGGTCAAGGGATATCAGTGTTGCATCCTACTGAGCAAAAGCCTACGTAAATCTTAAGACAACACAAAGCATTTTGTTGGCACCCATACTCAGTCCATGTGGGGAAGGAGATAAGGGATGGTACCATATCTGTGTGATGAGCAATTTGAATTGTGTTAAAGCTATGGCTGGTGGGGCAAGTCAGCAGCAGAAGTTTGAAATTCAACAGACCCAACAACAGGTTTCTACACGTTTTTTCTCTGCCACTTTCACAAATTACTTGTCATTTACTATTTTCCTATTCATTCATGTATACAGCTATAGGAATCAATGCTTTGTGCCCACTGTGGAAATCTGATGGCAGAGGACAGTTCAGTGAAACACCATAAAAATACCAGCAACAATAATTAGTACTTTATCTTAATTTTTTTTCTTGCTTTGGTTTACCAATTGCCTGGAGGAACACTTTGGTAGATAGCAGAGATCTCCATGCCAAATCAAGAGAGACAATCAGAGTGCCATTCTCATTTTTACCCTTAACAGATCTTCAACCTTCTTCTTTCATCATCAGTGTCTAATGAATATATTAGGACAATGCTGTTTGTGACAGTGTTTGTGTAGTGACATGTGTGTGTTATGCTCTTCATATGACATCTGTTAAACACGGCTGCCATAGTTATTTCAACACAATGCAAAAAAAAGTTCAGTTGTGAACTTTGAGTTTCATGGGCTGGTGGGGAAGAATGACATTGGAAGGGTTCAAAAAGTGTGAAAGGCTGTTAGAAAGGATTTATATGCTTTATTTGGCCTAATGTACCAGTTTCAATACTTAGCAGGTTCATTCAGTGTGGAACTGTGGTACTGCTACAGCATTTGTGCCAATCACTTGGTCTGCCTTTGGTGCTTTTCACTTTCTTTTCTACCATGGCACAAAAGTCTTCACCTAATGTACAACAGGCCCTAAGTTCTAGTTTTGCATGTGGTCAAAAGGAGATAAAGTCCTTTCATCCTTTCTGCAAATCAATATTATGGCAGGTAAGATGTCATTTTGTGGCTATTCTGTATTCTATACAGTATTCTGTATAGTATTTCTACAGTAATTATTTTGCTGTATTCTGACTGTTTCAAGTATAGTACGATATATATAAAACACAGGATAGGGATCCGTGAATCTCCAACACATGCATGTCACACATGCACAGATGACAGGATTATCAGCCTCTGATGGAAGAATTAATTTTGTTAACCTTATCTGTAGCAGAAGTGAAAAATATGCAGGTGGTGAATAAATAGTATGAAGAGATAATAGAATTACTCAGCCTCATTAAATGGCTACACATTGTGCTATTTAGTAATGCACTCAATAGCCAAGTGTCTTGAAGAGCAGGTACAATAGATTATTAACTGTAGGGGGACTGCACACATAAAGACATAACTGTTAAGGGGATTCAATGCATTCTGCTCAGCACCATATGCATAGACACATAAAACAGTTATTATTACAACATTATCTCAGCTTGTCTAACACAGCTATCCCCATCCTTTCACTCAGTCCTTTTTTCTCTGCTTTTCTCTTTTTTCTTTTTTCAGACTCTAGATCTATAAAGGAACAGAACAAAATCTTTCAAATTGAAATCTCACACCTCTCCACCCTCCTTAAGAAAGGAACGAATGCTATCAACAATACTCATTAATCAGCTATAAATGAAAGTAATAATAAACTGCCATGCTCTTCTGCCCATTAACATAAGTAGCATGAAATGATAATTTAATAGTATGCAGTACTTCATCAATAAAAGTATCCAAGCAGCAAAGCACAAACACTAACAAGTGTGCAACACAGTCAATTCTTATTGCATCCCCAGGACCTGATTCATTTTTCATCAGCTGTAATGCCAGCTTGCCAAGTCACAGAAGGGAGGAATGAAAGCTGCTACTTCAGCCCCACTAATGTGTAAGAGGGAAGAGGGCTTCCACTCCCTTAGCAGTGCCTGCCTGAAAAGCTGTAATGTCCCCGTGGTGTCGCCAGCAGGGACCCTACTATCATCTTCTGCTTCCACCACTGTGGCATTTTTTTCCAGTCCTATACAGCTGCTGAGAACAGCCAGCTCTTCCTTTTTTCATCATCTTATTTCACCTTGGAAATGAAGACTGTCACATGTTTGGCTCTTAAAATGGAAAGTACCGCAACTGCACGGTGGTGCAGTGTGCCATAGTAGGTGGCTGGCCAACACACAAGTAATTTGCTGGGATCCTATCTGCAGCTTGGCTGTCTCTTTGTCCAGTTATTACCATGGTTCCCACTCACTCAGGCATTCGACCTTACACATGCTGGTTCACCAGGTGAAAATTTTCATCCTGATGAAGCTGGTTGGAAATTCTTTATCAAAGTGTTCTATGGAAAATGCAGATTCTGCAACATAAATGTTTACCGTGGTAAAAGTTCTATTTTGCCAAAAGTGGAACAAAATGGAAGTGTTTTCTTACAGGGAAGTTGTGACTTGTATCTCATCCACCTGTCTCCTCAGGGAAACACCCTGTCCTTTGAGAATAATTGCTGTCTTTCCTCAGCTTTGACTGACAGTGCCCAGCCCAGCTCATAGAGCCATAGAGGTGAAGGCAATGCTTGGTGTATAGCTTCTGTATGGCATCCCAGCAGCTGCCTTAACACTGCATTGGGTAAAAGTGTAAATGTTTCCACATTTTAAAATTATATAATTTTTTTTAAGCTGACAGCCCTGCAAATGATTTTTCAGTGTGTTTTCATTTTTTAGGGTTGTAAATACACTTGAAATAATTATATAGGAAGACAAAAAACTTGATAGCAGAGTCCTGTGTTTATTTTAACTTTCATGAATAAAACCATGTCAATGTTTTTGCTCCTGTAGCAGTTTGCAAGTGTGTCTATATGACACATACAGTTCCCACACATAAAGTAACATTGTGGTAACCAGCTCAGAGGAACAGTACTGGTGTTTATTTAAGCATTGGGATTTTGGCTAGCTGCAC
This sequence comes from Falco punctatus, assembly GCF_963210335.1. Classification (NCBI taxonomy): domain Eukaryota; kingdom Metazoa; phylum Chordata; class Aves; order Falconiformes; family Falconidae; genus Falco; species Falco punctatus. Next base: position 46,086,939 of record NC_137582.1, read on the forward strand.
ATAACCTTTTTCAAATAAGGCTACACACCATCTGACAGTGAGTTCACATGTTCCCTGACATTTACAAGTATCTGTAATTAAGCCAACTAAGAAATTCCAGGCAGAGATCATTCTTGCATTCCTACAAAAGGATTGAATGCCAGATGCAATAATAAAAGTAAGAAAACTTAGGAAGACACACACTCGTAATCCAACAAAAGTTACAGGAGAGTGGATAAAAAATTAAAGAAAATTTACTTCAGAAGGCCAAGGTTTGTTCTTCCCACAGAACTGTAACAGGCCCATGTTAGCTGTCAATCCTATTGTTAATTTAAATTTATGTTGCAGTGGTTAGAAGAGTTTTTCCTCACCAGCTTTTAGTAAACAAGGAATGAAAAACTTAATAAAAGTAAAAAAAAAAAAAATATGGAAGCTCAAAAAGCTAAATTTTGTCCATTTTTAGTTTTTAGTAAAAAGGCATTTTTAATGCGAAATTTCTCATTGGATACGTATAAAGGTGTTAGCCCAGACCTGGTAAGACTGAAAAATAATATTATCCTCTAGACAAGTACTAACAGCCTTCTATGTTCTCAAGTTACGTTAAGAGTCAGACAAGCTACAGCTGCTTACATGCTCACTTAAAAGTTGTCATGCAGACAATTAGACACAGTATATGCTATGTTCACATCAGGGCTGCGACATGATTTCTAATTGCGTGGAGCTGTTCCACGCTTGGTTTTTAGCTGTGATAGTCAGCACAGAATTGCAAGACCTAGAGCTCAGTGACACTTTTTCAAACACTCTGTTGTCCTCTTCCTGTATTAGTACTAGTAGCTGAGAAGTGTCATATTCACATATGTGTGGTTGCAACCATAGGAGTGAGTTAATACAAGTACTGAAGCAAGTGGAGTTGCCCACCATGAAATACAAACCCGGATGTTTGGTCTTCTCACTTGAAGTCCTTATAGCACATAATGCTGGCTGCTTTGTTAAGCTTCCAGTGTAAGTTTTTTAATGCTCCCCTGAAAAAAATTCTGTCATTTTCAGCTAGATGACAGTTTTCAGTAGAAAAAAATCCCTCTGTGTATTTCTGGGTTACTTAGACTGCTTTGATTTTCTGCTTCTTTCCTGATTTTCCTGGAGTACCATCAGGGGATGGCAGTGATAAATGTAATGCCTGGTTCTTTCATGACAGTAACGTCATTAAAAGTAAGTTCTCATGAGCAACTCATTGCTTTTTTCCTGGTAACTAGTGCCAAAATATAGATTCTCTCAGCTTGTGAAACAACAATTTTCAGATTCTGTGAAGAAAGTAAAACCAACAGAAAAAGAAATCAATAAAAAAATTAAAACTTAAGAGAAATGTTGGGAGCAAACAGGGACTCTCATTCACAAGTGTTCTGGTGTTGTAATGAGGCTTCATGGCAAATAAAAAATTAATTCCACGAGTAAATGGAAGGGAGTTCTCTGTCGAGTAATGCCTTTTTATCACTCCCAGCTGCCCTTGTTGCACCAAAAAAATACAGATGAAAATCTTAAAAGAATGAAAGTTTTACCAAGTTTGGATAGACAGCAAAAGTAGGTTCAGTGATAGGGTCACAGCTTCAGCCTTGCCCTATTCTAGCTGACAGAGCAGCAATAGAAAAAATAGCCACCTCTGTGCTAGACTAATGGAAAGACTGATCATGTTAAAATTCTGAGCCCAAGTGCAAGAAGAAAAATAGCTGTTGGTTTTATAAAATAAAGTCAGCACCTTATTATTTTTTTCATCAGTCTTGCTTTTGACAGAACTCCTGTCAATAAAACACTGGGAGCACTCTGAACCAAAGCTACGTCTTGAAGAATGCTGGTCAAACTTTTTTTTTTTTTAAAAAAAGGAAAACATTACATCTCTAAAGAATAAAAGAAACAGTTTAAGTAATATGATGGCAGGCTGGCAAACTGTAAGGTTCATCATTCCCAAACAAGTTCTGTACTGTTGCTTTTTAGCTTTGATGTCACATTTCTGCTTCCTGATAGAAACAAGGGTTCTTTTCTATCACGTGGATGTTCTGAATAGTAGGGTGGTATAAAGACGTTCAAAATGGTTTTCACCAAAGGTCAGTGCTGCCTTCCTTTTTTAAATCTCACATTAAAAGCTAGCTACAGACAGTCTGGATAGCCCAAGTAATCAGTACCTTTTCTAAGGAATATTGTCTCCAGAGGAGTTCAATCTGCATGGCTCTGTGCTCCTTTTTAAATTTTCTCATGTATGTCTGGGGACATAATTCTCAGCTCCTTACAAAAAGATGCTCAAAAATTTCTAACCAATAAATTCACTGCTGCAAAGCTGTTCCTCTACCATGAGAAACACTGAAAAACTTTTGGGAGACTACCAGCACATATTTTTTATCTGTGAGGATCATCACGGTTAAGATTAGAATGTAGTTCAACCATGCGAGGATAAAAGCATGCTTAGAACAACTCTAATCATCTATAGCAGTTCCTCTGTGTATGCAAAATGGGTCTGAACTGAAAATCCCATTCAATTTGGATTAACTGGGTAGCATAAACTTACACTTAAGTCACAGTTTGCTTTTAACTTGCTAGCTTGCATATGGGTGGCAGGCTAGCCACAATCTGACCACCTGGAACTTGGTGTCATGTGTAAAATCTTTCCAAGAAGAGTTAAGTGAAGAGTTAAGAAAAGCTGCCTCTGCTGAACTCTGGTTATCTCACCTAAATGGGAGTGAGCATGTAATTAGTTCTAAAGCTGCAACTAATATACCTCTTTATTACACTTCAATTATTGTGACGTCTACAGAAAGTATCTTGAATCAGTACTTGCATCTGTATCATTTTACAAAGGAAGTAAAGGCAATATAAAATCATTAGCTTCTAGCAGAAGTCATTGGATTCAGCAGTATCTGTATAATTAGTAACATTCAAAAATCTTTACTATTGAAATTAAGAACAATATTTGCAGACCTGAGTGCTCCATCCAAGTCCCAAACCTCCATCTACATTACAAAAAAAGGAAAAAAAAAAAGAAAAAAAAAGAAGTGACTGCATGAAAGTACTTACATGCATGACTAAATATTTGTACTTTTAAAATTTTTCTGCAAATTTACAGATTAAAAAAAAATAATTGCATCTGCTCTTGTGGCAGTTTTGAACCTGTGACTTTAACAGTTTATTTCATTGATTCTCAAACTCTTTGAATTATGCATACTTGCCATCATACTTCTAGTTCAAAACTTTTTAATACAAAACTATACAAAGGTGGTATTGTTCTGCAACTCACTGAAGACCATTTGTGGCTACAGATGACAATTTGGGAACTGAAGGTTTATTCTCCTGAAAATAACTTTGCTGTACTAATGTAGTCTGCTGGGATATGGAATTGATGGCTTCGTTAATGACTGTCACCAGATGTTTAGTCTCTGTATTTTCATACGTTTTGTTTTGGAGCTAATTACCTACAAGATAGTTCAGTTTTACAAGACTGCTGCCTACCAACAAAGAGTGCAAATCGTGGTATGGGAAAAGATGGATGCTGACTGGAGCTCAAGACCAGGCTTTTAAGAACTGGAGTACCCAGACTCTTGGAGCACCAGCCCAAAAACTGCTCATTTCCAGAAGCACCCTCAGTTCACCATAAGCTACTCCTCAAAAGTTGTTTCCAGTGAAATTCATACTCTGTTCTAGAAAATAATTCTTCCGGAGATAAATAGCAGAAAAATTATTGAGTAAGCAGTAGGAAATGTGCTTTTGGTTGTTAGTGTGTTTTGTACCTGGAAACTTAAATTTTGTTAAGAGGAGGAGAAAATGAATTCTCTTATTTATGGCCAGACCATTTAAAAAGAAATGTGCAGATAATTGCACCTTTGATATGCAACTTATTCTTGTATTTATCTATGTTTTAAAAGTTTCCAAAATAAAGTACTACACATTAATTTCTTTCATCTTCATTATTTATTTTTGTAAGCTGTTAAAGCTGTGCTTTATTTATTGCAAGTCATCCATACATAATTCTCTGTAGTTTAGAAAACTACATCTAACATTTTCACCCCAACTTTATAAATTGCATTGATTTATTTCTGTCTCTGAGGCCTACAACCATTTATTACAACAACAAAACATCCTCCAATTCTGGTGATCATGGAACAAAGTCTACTCATTTACTGTGTAGTGAGAATTGACAGATGGCCAAATGGGGTGATAGATTTGATTTTAATGTGTCTTAAGAGAGTAAATGAACCAAAGGCAATCTTCATCTCATGTGAAAAGTTGTATTTTTGTGTGGCTTTTCTGCAACAGTGAGGTGCAATTCTCACAGCACTTCATTGATTTTCCAATCAACCATGACCACTCAGATGGCAAAAAGCAGGGTCAAAGAATTTTTATAAAGGATTTTTTTTTTTTTGTTTTACTGTTTGTCTAGAACTACACAAACAAGCCTGAATGTACATAACACGAAATATTCTTCAGAGTTTTGTGGGGGGGGTTTCTTCCTGAAAAATCTTTACAGGTTTCACAGATTATGCGTTTTTAATTTTGCATCAGATGAAGAGGTTTTGTCAACAGAATCATTTACATCATAAAGGTAATGAGGATAAAATTTCCACACATCTCCCCACCTGTTATTTTAACATATAACATTGATAACAAAACACTTTGCATTTCTTATTTTAAACTTTGAGTAGGGATAGATTCCCTGTTTTGGGACAGGAAATAACACATGGAGCAATGCAGTAAAGCCAAAATGTGGTAGATAATGTGTTTTCTATGCACTAGGCTCAAACAGCAATATATTTGTAAGTCCTTACGCCTCATTAGAGAAACAAAATGTAATTGTACAGTGTGTGTCAAATGGTGTGTGTGTTAGACCTTAGTGTGTTTGGGGACTGGTGAAGAATCTCTGAGGCAGGCTCGAAAGTTATCTATCATAGGGGAGTATAACCACTTCCAAACACAGGCACCAACATCTCAGAACCAGTGGATAGATATAACACCAGTTCAGGATCTGAGTGCTTTGCAGAAGTGAAAATATTTACAAACTACTCTTGAACTAACTGGTCTTTTTGTAACATCATTGCAGGTTCAGTGAAATATGGATGACATGCTCTTAGAGGTATTGTTTTTCAGTCAGATGACATGTCACATGGGACCTCTGCAGGTGGGTAATGCCACCCAAAATGGTGAGTCATGATGAGGTGGGCATGTGCCTACTCTACACTCAGCCTAACAACTGAAAGCTTCTCTCTTTTCTTTTTTGTACACAGAATACTTCAAAGTGTCTTCGTATCATGCCTTACAGTGTGCCATACACATTCACTGCTTTCTTAGTAATGGTTAGTATTTTACTTGCGTTTGGTATAAACCAGTATTTTGGCATAGCTTGAGCAGCTAAACATAAAATCCTCCCCTTCTGAGTGAGAAATTATGATTCTTTCACTAGCTGGAGAAGTAGGCTAACTACTTTTCTCTTGTTCTGTGGAAGGAATTTGGACCTCTCACAGTTCATATATGCAAAACTTGATTTTTAAAATTACTTCACATTTCAAAATGGAGGGCTGCAATTTCAACTTGGAGATAACAATTGATATCCAGAAACAAATTTGTCTCTAATTAGCCACCTGCAAATCAGGTTAAGACACTCAAATAGTCCATAATATATTCTAATTACCGGTCAGAAGACTACAGCTATTAAAGTGTACTATTGGTGAATTAAAATTAATGTTTTTTTTTTCTTCTGATCCTCATTTTTCAGCTTGCACTATATAATATGCATTTAAATTCCTTTGGATTTTTAAAGGAAATTCTATGTGCAAAAAAAAAATAATATTCTCTTTGCATTGAACTTTTTAGAAAAGTAAACTTCAGAAAAGCTTTGGATCAGGTTCTAAGCAGTTCCAGTGAGATACTGAAAGAAAGCTTGAAAAGTTTGAGATTAAACGCATAAAGAACTTATTATCATGGAAAATAATAGAAAAGAAGTTTGTTCTTTTCCTTAAATACAATTTCACTACTGCAAAAGTTATAATCACTCCAAAAATAAACATAGTTAAAATTTAGTAAGTACTGTTCTTCCTAAAACAAAACTTAAATATTCCAAAAGTGTCATATGTCAAAAATATTTCTTATACAGATGCCATGAACACAAATAAATGAAATTTGATAGAACAGGCAGCTGCTGTGTCTTCCTTTCATGCAGCTTTGATGGTACAGGAGTGTGTTCCTGGATTTTTGCAAATATCATATGTATTGAACGTATGAAACTGTCTCTTTTACATGGAATGTTTATTTTCTTTTATTGTATTTGAAAACTATTTAAGAAGAGAATTAAGGTGTTGTTGCTTTTTTAAAAAAAATCAAATGTTTCAATTTTGTGGGGAGAATTCAAGTGCACTTAATGGAATCAGAATTCTTCCATTGATTGCAGTGGGACCGGGACCTTTACTGAAAAGCTGTACCACATGCAGTTTGAATTGAGAAAAAGGACATGGTAATTTTTATACGGTTTTGTGATAATTCCTCAAATACGTTATTAATAAAGACCAATAGTCAAAAAAGCTGTATTTCTTAATATGAATGTATTGGGTTTGCATGGCCAGGTTTTGGTAGTGGTGGGGCTACAGGGGTGGCTTCTGTGAGAAGCTGCTAGAAGCTTTCCCTATGTCCAGTGGAGCTCCAAGGTTGACCCACTGCTGGCCCAGGCCGAGCCCATCAGCGATGGTGGTAGCACCTCTGGGACAGCGTATTGAAGCAGGGGGTGAAAAAACAGGGCAACTACAACTGCAGTCAGAGAGAGGAGTGAGAATATGTGAGGCCAGCGCAGAGGGAGGCAGGAGGTGCCCCAGCCCCCAGCGCAGCGGTTCCCCGGCAGCCCGCGGTGAAGCCCCTGGCGAGGCAGGCTGTGCCCCTCAGCCCGCGGAGGGCCGCGGTGGAGCAGATCCCCACCTGCAGCCCACGGGGACCCCAGGCCGGGGCAGGGCGATGCCCCGAGGAGGCTGTGCCCCGCGGGCAGCCGGCGCTGGAGCAGCTCCTGGCAGGGCCTGTGGCCCCGTGCAGAGGAGCCCGGGCGGGAGCGGGTTTGCTGGCCGGGCCTGTGCCCCCGCGGGGACCCGCGCTGGAGCCGCTGTGCCCGAGGGGCTGCGCCCGGGGGGGGACCCGGCTGGGGCGGGCTGGGAAGGGCTGCTGCCCTGGGCAGGGCTCGCGTTGGAGAAGGCCACGGAGGACCGTGTCCGTGGGAGGGACCCCAGGCTGGAGCAGGGCCCGAGTGTGGGGAGCCTCCCCTTGAGGGGGAAGGAACAACAGAGACAACATGTGATGAACTGACCACAACCCCCATTCCCCGTCCCCCTGTGCTGCTCAGGAGGAGGAGGTAGAGCCCCAGAAGAAGGTAAGGGTGGTGGGAAGGTGTTTTAAGATTTGTTTTTATTTTCTCATTACCCTACTTTGATTTAATTGGCAATAAATTAAATTATTTTTCCCTGAGTCAAGTCTGGTTTGCCTATGACAGTAATTGGTGAGTGATCTCTCCCTGTCTTTATCTTGACCTACCAGCCCTTCCTTATATTTTCTCTCCTCTGTCCAGCTGAGGGGAGTGACAGAGCAGCCAGGGTCAACCCACCACAATGAGTGACACTCATGTTGTTCAAATGCACCATATCTGTTGGGAAAGCTCCTGAGTTACAATAATGGACCTTCACTCTACCATATGGTTCCTTGAGGACAATGTAAATAAAATCTGATTTATTTTTTTTTTCTGAAACACCCTGCTTCCCCACTAGCAACAAAATTAAAAGAAATAAAGGAAGTCAGAATGGCAAGCAGGGTAGAAGGCAGGAAAGCAGGAAGGTAGGGAGAAAGGGATTAGGCAATTTTTGAACTAACTGAAGCTTGTGAACAAGAGTATTTTCATTCCCAGCTTCACAAAACACATAAGTCTGGAGGCTATGAGTGCAGGACCCACCATGACCAACTTGCAATCTTAAAAGGCTCAGAAAAGGATGTTTCTGATATTTCAAAGCTACAGGAATGTAGATATCACATGCCCGGTTTCCTAGATTTATGCCACTTTGGCCCATAGTAGAATTTGAAGTCCCAAAACATGTACGCTGGATCCCCTAAACCAGCAATAGGAAGTTCTTGGCTACTCAGGCACATCAATGCTCCTGTCTAAAATCTCTTTTCTAAAATCTAAAATCCAGTGTCTACATCAGGTGCCCCTTCAGGAATGGGAGTAGCTGAGATTATGTACCAGCCCATGCTTAGAGTTCTCATACAGGATGTCAGAGAGCTGCATTCAGTTTCCTCTGTCTCAGGGAATTTGATCCCACATGTCCCACAGAAGGACTGTAGCCAGAGACTGTCAAAGTATTAAATACTAGTAAAATTAATCAAAGGTGGGGTTTCTCCATATGTGCTACTGAAACTTCTATTTTGTGTAGAATAACTATTACTAAGCCAACTGACTGCAAAAAAATGATGCTATAGCCCAGTTTTTCCAACCTCTATATTCAACTTTCTGCACTTACCAATAATGAATAACAAAGAGACAAAAAAATAATGGGTTTAGAAACCAGAATCCAGAGCTTCATTTTCTCAAGTGAACTTTTTATTTCATCCCTAGGAAAAACTGCTTTGTGTATGCCTGCCAGATCAGGGCCCCTAAGCAAGATGGGGCCAGCAAATAGGGCAAGTTTATATAGAACTTGGGCTAGTGTTGGCACATCAGCAATATTAGATGAAAAGAAAGAAATTATGATAGGAATCGGAAAGAATCTGTAGGATATTCTAGTCTTGAAGGATTACATGGCAACTCCTCCTGGCCAGCTGTGCCTGTTTTGTCACTTGTAGATCAGGGCAAGCAGCTCTTTGAAAAGAAAAACTGGATAAGACTGGGTGAATTAGATGAAATAATAATGTCTCAACAAGTCAGCTAGACCATAAGAAAAGATACTCAGGACTGGATTTAACTGACAAAACATAGTCATAACCATAGACATAGACACTGTACATACCTCCAGACATTTTAGTCTTCTAGACTCTTTATCAACAATGGAGAAAACCAGGCTTCTTCTCTACAGAGTAGTTCACTTCATCTTCAACTGCATTTCATATAGGTGAAATTACTCATACCTAAATCAACTTGTCTCTCTCCTACCTGTGAAGATATTCTGGGTTCATGAATTTACACATGTCATTAATGAGTTGCCAAGATGAAAACTTGGTCAAACCCAGTGGGTACTTCTGGATTATGGAGCCTCAGGTCATTAATTGCACTTACTTTATCTGTCTAAAGTCACCTTTGCTAAGATTGTGAATTTTTATGGTAATCAAACAGGGATTCAATATCTAGGCTCAGGACAAGTCTTACTGTGCTCTATACACATCATAAGGCAGAAATTTAGATACCATATAACCTAAGAAAACTCAATATTTTGCTACATCTACTTAGCTATGTCAGATCCATCTCCCATCTTAAAGGCTATGCTGCAATCAATGTTTATTAGCATTTTGTGAGATTGCCTTGGAGGACAGATGATCTAGCATCATGGAGGACATTAGTTCATTATGTCCAACCTGTATCCACAATCATGATATTTTTCTTGAAGGTCTCTTTGCTATTATCATTACTGGCATAAAAATATGCACCAGGTTTTCAGTTAAGGTATGAAAAACTGTTCTTCAAAAATTGCTGAGAATCTACTCATTCTTGAGGCACTGCCACGATGAAGACAATACGCTGTTTTGTTCTGTAGTGTACTGTACCTGCTTGTGCCTTTCAATTTGTCTTGGAGCAAGGTTTTGTTATTTGTTTGGCACAATTCACATATTGTTTTGGAACGATGCACACTAATGCCATGACATTCAAACTAAACAAATGGCAATAATTTTCAACTTCACTAGTTACTTGGATATATCCAATTATTTGCATGGACAAATGTGTCTGCGTGCATATGTAATAGTGACTAATAATCCCTATCCTGTTATTGACCCATCATATACACTCTGATTAAACTCAATGGGAAATATTCGTGCAGAATAATTGTGAAATCAGACTAAGCATATAATTAAAAGATAATCTGTAAAAATTAGAAATTTAGCTACAGAAACGCATGCACAATTTATATTTCCTGAAAATATCTGTGCTGTTGACGGGAAGAGGAATGTTGGTTCCAGGTTCTTAATTTTGAAAACTTATACATGCCCATCTTCCTCAGTTCTGTGCTTCTGTCTGTTGCTCCTTAATGCCTTGAATCATACAAAAATAATTTTCATATCATATTCTAAGCAATACTGTTCTTACTAAGAACACAGTTTACATCACAATTCATTTATATCCCAGATAAACTTTCCTCAAATACTCTTTTGGAGGCATTGACATGGTTGCTGTTAATGTTTATTTACTCAACAACAATCTTTACAAATCCTTAACAAGCTGGATGTTACCAGTGTGTAATTTCTCATTTGTTAGCTAATCATCCTGATAAAATGCCTAGCCCCGAGAAGCTCCAATAAATCATTTATTAGCCACAGTAAATACTGGCTTAGAAGGAAACATCCTGATAATAAACGGAAAATAACACCATGCTGATAAACTGTAAAGAGCAAAAATATTCTTATTTTGTAGAAAGGGAAAGGAAAAAAAGTAGCAGCCTCATGGATCTGTGATACCTGTGTGTTGCATTCAATGATTTTGCTGGTACAAGTTTCAAGAGAGAAGAGCCTGCAAGGGGGAAGCTAAACCAGTCTTGCAAAATCATTTTAGGGTGGTGGGATGCTACCATCCCTCTGTTGGTGGACTACAGCCTATACATTCGTATAAAAGGTTTTGGTTTTGCTCAACTCACATCTTCACCAACCCTGTTTCTCTTCAAAGACAAAAAGCTATTGAAGGGTTTGCTTCTGCCATTGCTGAAGGAATTTGATGAGCCTTACTTATAAAAATGAAAATTCAAGAGACAGAGTATAACAGGTTTTACATGACAATGAGGTAATATTATGAACAAAGAAAACAGATTACTCAAATAAGAGCAAAACAACTGACAGTAGGGAAGAGAAATATTGAACAGAAATTGAGAAAACATTCTGATGATAAAGTTAGGAATGGGGCACACACACTCAAGCATTGCAGCCCTATTTAGGTTAGTCATTAGTGGCCTCACTGTAATGGGACTGTCCTGCAAAATGCAGAGGACGAATCAAAGTCACATATACACAAAAGGTCTTTTTTTGCCTCTGTAAGCTGATGACAATAATTCACTAATATTTTACAGAAAAAGAACAGAAAATATTAATGTAAATGCTACTGTATTTACTTTTGTAAGATGGCAGTTACCAAGGCTTTTCAGAACGAGCCAATGTAATTGAAGTCTGCCCACCCAAAAATTCACTGGGATGCATAAAATTATGAGAGGACCACATAAAATACTGGACTCATCATTATACCTTTGCATAAGAGGGGGATGTTATACATTTCTTAAACTGCAAGAGTTTGAAAAATTGAATAGGTATAGGTATAGACTGAAGTCATAAATTAACTTTTATATGTACTTCTTTCATTCACAATACTAACTTTGATCGGATACATAAATATATCTAGAAGGAAAGACAATGTGTTTAGTAGCTAAATCAAACAAAAAGCATCTGAAAAATACACAAATGCATCAGGAACAGAGCAGCTTTTCATTAATCTCTCCCATAAACAGAAACATATGATACAATATGCATAAATTTGTAGGAGGACAATTTCAAATTTGCATGATATTTACTCAGCATAACCACTCCTTTGGAAACATTAGGATTTCACTTGTATATAAGTATTTACATCATTTTTAAAATGTGTGTTATTTTCCAAATAGACCATAAAGGCTCCATGCAGAGCACTTACAGAGATCCAGAACATAATGTCTTGGATAAATCTAGTTTGGACTCATCTGAGTGCATTAGATGATTAAAAAATTATGTACGCATGTGCGTTAGTTTGGTTTTTAAACAGTAATAGGGGATCCATTTTCCTCACCCTTCAGAGCTACCTCAAAACAACAGAACAAACTTCATGCTATATTATTCTACCGTGTGATTATGAGAGTTCTGCATGTAGCGAGGGGAAAATTATTCTTCATTTTCACTGTAGATTTATGCCCCAAAAATTAAAGACCATTTTGAGTTATAGAGACAAAAGCCCTCTGGAACTAAGTCTTTCTTTTGGCCCCTATTATTGCACGATAGCCCTAAGTATGAATGTTTGCATAGCACACAGCAACAGCTGAAGACTTGATGATTCACTATGTACTGTTCAAATGTTCCACGACATGCAGGGCTATCTCTGCCTGACTCACTTGGGGTGAAAAGCTCCTGCAGATGACTGTTAAGAGAACTGCATTAATATATTTCAGCTATTAAATATTCACAACAAACTACTCTCTGAAAGTTAAAGGAAGTAGGAACTGCCTGCAAAAGTTTGGTAAATAATATACAGTTAAATGTCAGAAAATTACATCTGGCTTGTGTTTTATCAAAAAGTAAGAATGAAATAAGAGGGGAAAAAAAAAACCCAAGTCCAAATATGCAAATTAACCATCAAGATTCATTTTCTCAATTCTGATTAAAGTCATTGAGGTACAAAAAAGCCCATCGATAACTGCACCCAATGCATGTTATCTTAAATGCAGAAAATTACTAAATGCATTACATCCCCAAAAACTGTCGTCTTCTACCTGGTTCTCATATGATGAATTCATATGATGACTTCATGTTGGTTCTGGTGGAATTTTTTTAAGGCCTTATGTTCTTAACGCATGAGGTTCAAGCAAAGTTTTCTTTAACATCTTGTCAGTTGTTATCCCAGATAGGTTCTTATCTACCACTGCAAAATACCAACGCTGGCAACGCAGTGATGTAAGAGCAATTTACCTCTTTCACAGTAAAAAAGAACTGTTTGGAGCATCTTTATTAAAACACAGCTGAGCTATGAGTACTTTGTTCAGTAATCTCTGTCAGAGCACATGCAGGTCTACATTCAGAAAATGAATAATGATCTATGTCCACTGGTAGAAAGACCTCAGCAAATCAGAGCCCTCATTGTGCCTCTTAAGAAAACACACAACCAAACCACAAAAAAACCCAGGAAAACATCAGAAGCATAGTACTTTGGCAGCATAGCCAGTGAAATGTGAGATTGGCCCTTAAGGGAATTCTTGTTCTCAAGTGGATGCAAATGTATTCATCAACGCAAAGAAATGCTAGTGTGTTATATACACAATACATTAATAAATAGCCATGCATTAAAAAATAATGAGATTTTCTACGAAACAACATCCTGTGGTGTTTAGGGCCATAAAAAAGACAGTAAAGGAAAGTGTGGGCGGGGAAGATTACATGAAAAATCTGATTAAAATACTGAAACCCCATCCTATATGTAAAGAAACAATAAATATTTCATTGGCTAACTGTAAACAAAAGAACAAGTGCAGTAAAATGTAATTAAAAATGTAAAAGTATGGGGAGTGATTTATTTTACCACAATGATATTAATATTAGAAATGGTATGTAAATAGATATCAAGGTTCTGCTGCAGAAACAGTGGAAAATAGCTGTTCATTTTCTATAATAAGCTTTCACCATTTTTACTTTCACTTTAAGTATTTCCAATGATTTATGAACAATGATGTTGTCAGCCACTGGAAAGCTCTAGCAAAGCTTCAAATTCTGGTACTTCCTAACAGATATTACTGACAGGTTTTATGATTTTTTTAAGCCTGGTCAATGGGTTTAACACAGAGTATTTTGGCAGAAATACAGATTTTTTCACACTTCTGGCCTGTCATATAAAGAGCATGTGGCTTCCTTGTGGTTTGTGAGCCACAGGCCACCATAGGAGAAGACAGAGAGGTGTTCTGGCTCAGCTGCAGCTGGCACTCCACAGGCACAACTCCTCAACGTATGAAGCATGCTGCCACCACATGCACGGCTTTTCTACTTTCATTCATCATACTCGTGTCTATTGAACAATTTCCTAGCAAAGAATACTCTCCATGTAGCCTTTACCTTTGAAACACGTGGTAACTACTAGCAAGAACAAGCTCTGGGTTTGCATCTGGGCTGGCATTGCTGCTGCTACAAAGTACCTCGGGCCTTTCCTGACAATTAACAACAAGCTGGCTTAATAAACTAGAGAATACCATAGGAAATTGTGGGTCATGGTAAAATAATTGCATTTCTGCCAGCCCAAGTGTCAGGCTGTAAGTTCCACTTGTACTCAGCTTCAAGGTTACATAAAGCTGCAGAAATGCAGCACTTGACCCCTGTTTTTTGAGATGGTGAAACACAGATCCAGAAGATGGGATGTGGTGGCAACCAACAAGCTTTATCTGTTTGGTTAGACATTACAGTTATACAAATACTGGAAAGGATTCATAATTCCTATGACTGTGCACATTAGATTTAAGTTAAGAAAATATCACAAATAAAGCCTTAAGTATAGAAATGCAATTTCAGTATAACCACTACTGCTGCTAACACAGGTTATTTAATAGATCAAATTCCTTCTTCTTCCAATAACTTCTTATCCTTTCAGTTCCAACTCATTATTAAACACCCGGGGGGTGGGTGGGGGTGGAAGACTACACAGTATGATGTGAAAGGCTACAAATCTGGGCTATTTTAGAACAAAGTAAGGTGAGAGGAACAGTACATTTTCTATGAAAATGTGTCTCATTGAAATCAAAGTGCTGGAAGGGAAAAATGTCAATGGGAAACTGCCAAACTAAATAATTTAGGCTTTCTCACTACATTATCTACTTTACTGAAATAAAAGAATTCAACATGACAAATATGCATTCTATTGATTCCTGATTTAATTGTTTTAAATTTTGTATTCCATAAGAGGGAACATATTAACTTTTTTTCCAAATCATCTTACTTTGCTGTTCTAAATCTCTTCTTCCAGCTACTTCTTCCTTCTTTCAAAACACTAGTGAAATTTCTGCTCTACCTTCTTCTTGATACCAAATATAAGTTAGTTGTGCATTGCTGTTACCTCCTCAGTCTCAAGGTAAGCAGAACTAACCATGATGATATAATTCTCCTAGCTGTTCTTGGGAAGAAATACAGACCTTGACCTTTAGACTTCAACACATTTATTAGAACTCCCTGGAACTCCAATACAGAGACTTCTCAAGCTTAATAAGGCTGTACAGGAGGTCCTTGTGTTACACTGACAGGTCACATGATGGAATCAGGGCTGTTACAGTCCTAATAGAAGTATATTCTCTTCCGGTTCAGTAAGAAAAGACTGAAATTTCAAACTCTTCATAAGACTGATTACTAGAAGTCACCTTAACATTTTATCTAAAGAACTGGGAACAGCTTATTGGTTTAAATAACTTTACAGACTTCACAACAGAAATTGGTAGAGAAGCAAATTTCAGTTTGGTGGTTTAGGTACTTTTAGAATAAAACATAACCGCTGCTCTGAATTTTTAAAACTCAAGAAGCAAGAGCAAGGGAGGGAGGGAGAGAAGGAGGGAGAGAAGGAGGGAGGGAAGGAGGGAGGGAGGGAGGGAGGGAGGAAGGAAGGAAGGAAGGAAGGAAGGAAGGAAGGAAGGAAGGAAGGAAGGAAGGAAAGAAGGAAGGAAAGAAAGGAGAGGGGCAAAAATAAAAATGCTAGTAACATTTAAGACACAGAGCTCATTTTTTTTTGTTGGACCAAAGAAAGAAAATAAGTTGTGCAAATTATTTCCTAATACATTTTCTTCAAAACAAATAGTAGCAGATAAGTATTTATCAATGCTTATGATCCTGCTGAAGTCAACAGAGGGTATGCTTGTGAGTACTAGCGTGGGATATTATGCATAACTGATCTCTACAGTTTGCAAAAACATGATAGATATCATACGAAATCTGATATTACAAAATGTTTATCAGTACATATTTTGCTGCTTAATGCTGAAGAGACTAGAATATTTTTCAGGAATAAAATACATTTCTTGGAATGAGCACAATGCCCAGTAATGTTTACTGGCTTGTTTCAGTTGCACCATCAACCAAATAAATGCTACAATGAAAAATTAAGGGAAATCTCTTTCTTCCAGAGTTTCCAGTTTTCATATTATAGTGCTTCACCACTTTCCAGGGGGTGCATACCATGGTGCTGAGCTCAGTACTGTCTGTGAGAGTCACTCTTCCTCTCATTCTCTTGCCATGATGAAATAATGCATTCAGTGTGGTATTTTGGTTTGGTGAGATTCTTGCTCCCCTTGTTTTGTTTCAAATATGTACTTACTGCTACATGTTTATATTAGAAAAAGTAAGATCTAACACAAGTTCCTGGCACTTGTTGAGGATGATGATAATACTCAAGGGTCAGCCCCCAAGACAGTTCTAAGGTGTCAGCCATTGTATTCCTCCTAGGCTCTGCATCACTTTTTTCAAATTTGTAAGGCTGAGGCAAATGAGTGTCTTTGAAGAAAACGCCACAATTTCAAATGTAACTGATGGTTGTTTTTTTTAAAAAAAAAAGTTTAGAAGCAATGAAAGTGCGGTTTCCAGGATTTAGCATTAGCAGTATTGAGGAGAGATGTTCAAAATCACAAAAGATGATATTTTAAATACAAGTATTTAAGTCCTCTGCCATTTTTTATTATATCCTCTGACAAAACCATATTTCGAGAATTGCAAAAGATTTAGCTAATGTTTTCCCAAAGCCTACCTATACGCAGAAAAGAAAATGTTATTCTGAATATTTAGATTGATGTGTAGGCCAGCTGAGGGAAGACTTTTTATGAGGAAAGATTATGCTTAGTTGTTTCAATGTAATTGCAAAACTAAATGGACAATAGTTAAAATGGTAAATTTGCAATTGCATTTTGGTTTTCTTACTGTTTCATCTCATTCCTACTGCTACCAAGACAAATCTGTCAGATGTCACCAATAGTACGATGCTGCTGTGCTAATAGGAAAAGTAATTGGTTAGTATGTTAAGATTCCATTACATAACAAGTATCTCCCTAGAGTAGGGGTCCTCAAACTTTTTAACCAGGGGGCCAGCGCGCGGATGAAGCGGCAGGCAGTCATCTGCGGCTGCTTGGTTCCCCCCCCCAACCCCTGGCCGGGGGGGGGGGGGGGGGGGGGGGGCGGCAGGGGGTCTGTAAATACTGGGGGCCAGATTGAGGACCCTGGGGGGCCATATCTGGCCCACGGGCCATAGTTTGAGGACCCCTGCCCTAGAGCAAAAAGTCAACATAAAAAAAGCTATAGTGTAAACCAGGAAAAAAAAAAAGGTAATTAATGATATAATTACATCAAATATAAATAGGTAAGCTCTTTGCTGAAGAGAAAATACCTTCCAAGTACAATTAATTGAGTTTCTTTACTTATCAGATGTTTTGATATGGTACATGGTATGGCAATCTATTTCAGACTTTTTTCCAGTGAGGTTGTAGTGCTCTTGTCCATTTTGCAGTATCTTCTGAATCTAATCTGTGCTACTGTTCTGTTTCTTAAGAGATTATGCATATTTGCAGTATTTAAAAAGATATCAAATTTTCTCATTTGTAGAGATTAATAGGGGAAAAAAAATCACTAACTCTCCATTGAAGAATAAATATAATTATAAAGAACACAAACACTGAATTTTTGATCATATTCCTGGGATGACCTTTTTTATGCTTGAAATGCTTATGCACATGTATAACTTTGCTCCTGTATAGTCTGAACTCAGAAGTTTTACTTGCAAGGTTGCAGTAATAAGCAGTCGCAAGTATTTACAACGTTAAAGCTTAGTGATATGTGGCTGAATGGCTAAGAAATGTCATTTTGTTGTCTTTAAAGAGTGCTTCTAGTTCACTTTACCAGAAATTTACAATTTTTTTTCAAAGAAGACATAATTTTCTTCCCTAAGAACCCATCAAACAAGACATTCCTCAGCTACCACCCTCCACCAGGATGCAACAAAATTAAATTCCAAAGTTACTCCAGGCTGAAGAAGCCTCCAGACAGTTCCATTTCTTGAAAGGGAGAAGAGGTGATGTAAATAATTATTTCTGTACTTAAGTAATTACTAAGTCGGATTTCATATATAGGCCCATTTTATCATTTCTAGCACATGTCGTTTGACAATGGACTAAGATATCTGACATAGCTGGGGCTTCCCAAGTGCCCAAATTTTGTACTTCTTATGAGTGAAAAGATATTTGAAAGCAGCAGTGCTGTGGTAGCCACTGTCCTTGTAATTCCTCATAATTTCTACTGCAATAATCTGCAGTGCTGTAATTCCTTGTAATTTCTGCTGCAATATGAAGTAGGCAACAGAGGTCATTGTTTGTGCACAGCTATTTATTTGGAATATATTCTGGATTTATGCTTTTAAGTATGTAATGTCATGGATTATAAAGCCAACCGCCCCACCCTCAAGACAGTGTCCAAGCTATCCAATGACCTTGAACTGAATTCAACAGGCAAAATTTGAGGAAAGCAGATAAATCACAGGGGAATAGAGTTCAAAACTATTTAATCTGGACCAGTGCCATGGATGTACAGCAAGACTTGGAAATTGGAAGACATGGAAATGAAGTTTGCTTAGATAGAAATTCTTTTGGTTTCAGAGATGACCTATTCCTTTTCAAATTGTCAACATTTTCAAAAATGTCACAGAAGCACATATATTTTGGAGCACAGAGAACAAGACATTCATGAAGCTAGAAATACTAAAAAAAAAAATAATTGTGAATGATGTAGAAACTATATTTGGATAGCTTTGCTGTACAGGTTCCATCCTGAAATATGGCATGAAAAAGCATCACTTAGCTTATTCTTTTAAAGGCAGAAAAAGTAAAAGGGTGCCTGAGGCTCATGAGAATTTTCACTATTAGCATTATAATCATAATTGATCTAATATTCTGATGTTTTTAGCTCTGCAACCTTTGCCTCAGCAGGCTGGAAATGTGAAAAGTCCCATACTTGCAGCAAAAGACTGCAATAAATTTCACTACCTTTGCCCTTTACTGTGCTTTGCCATTTGATTATTTGGCATTCTTTGACTCCCCTGTACAGTTCCAACAACTTTGGGGAAGGAGAGGGAATGCCTACTGCAATGCCTAGTCAGTCACAACACTGAGTGCATAAAAGGTTAAAGGACAGCATTCAGCTGTCTTCCATGGGTAAGGGTAGCTATGCAAACTCTCATGTTTTGTTCTTGTGACAGAGTCTGCAAGAACATAAAATGCCATAACATGACTCCATTCCCATGACAGCAGCTGTAACAAAAATGGAAAATAATACACAGAACCCATTCTGGACTTGCAATTTTTAGATCGTAATCACTTCACCCTTTTTGGATTCTGTAGTCAAGAGCTGTCTGGCCCGTCCTCTTAGAAAGAACTCGTGCCCTATTCTTAAAACAATCGCAGTTAAGTCTGTTCTTTCAGAATATATGGTTTCATCAAATCTGGTCTCTAAAAGATGACTGTCTTCTAAGAGCAAAAGGTACAATGGCAGACTTTCAATTTACATTTTTCTTGGCCTACCCTGCAGATAACTAAAATAACAGTAGTTGTCCAAAAAAGAAAGGAACAATATTTAAAATTCACATTATCAGTTATCATTAGTTATGGAGTCAGTACTATTATGGAGGAGAGTAGGAACTGCTGATTTTTCAAGTGCTGCTATGCAGTAGAGTACACAGTATATAATAAAACAATACATTTAATGGCAAAGGAAAGTATTTCCATTAAAAAAATGCAATGCTCAGTTAAGCTGCTCTTGTGCCTTTGAAATCTTTTAGTCCTTTGGTCTGTATGCTAAAGATTCACCCATATTTATGTCACATAGACATGTACTCTGAACAGTATATGTCTTAGTCTTATATCGATCTCCAGTAATGGTATCCATACATTCCCAGCAGTGCATTAAGCAATGTGCCGAACAGTTGTGAAAGTGAATTAATCTCTCTCTTGTATTACCTTGTGTAACAGTGCTTTACAGATGGGTTTTAGAGACCAGGTTTTAGCAAGAGACAGGGACTTTATTAGTCTGTTTTTACTAATGCTTAAATTTTGGTAAGTTCCTTTTAAGGTTTGAAAGCAAACCAGAAAATTTAACTTAATCTCCATATTCAAAAAGTCCATCTTCATAAAGCCACTGCCTAACATCCAGCCAAAAGTATTAAATGCTACCAGATCAGGCTTATTCTGTATTATAAAGACAGTGATGCCTGCACATACTTTGTGTGGCATAAATGATTGTTCAAACTGCAAAGAAAAGGACAGCTACACCATATGCAAGCTAGTTATAGGGGTATTCTACCACAGGGTAGAATATATAGTTATAGGAGTATGCTACCACAAAACTTAGGAGGCAAGGAAAAGGATACATTCAAGGCTTCGTGAACATCCATTAGGGTGACATGATAAAGAAAGAAGAGAAAAAAACCCCAGAAACAAAACCCAGAACTGAAACAAAACTTAGTGGTGCCTAGATCAGATAAATTAGGGCAATATTTTCAAATTTGGTTGGAAAACAGTAATAAGATGTAGCCTTGGGAAAAGATCTCTTAACATTGCAGTAAACATTGCAGGACCATAAATGAAGGAATATATGGCCTGATGTATTTTTCTCTGTATTATTTACAAGTCATTATTTGTCTTAATAGACCTAAATTTTTTTCTGTATACAAATTCAAGCAGGCAAATACAATCACGTATTTTCTTATATTAGTAGAAAAGGAACAAAGGGAAAGCAGTTGGAGAGATCACATCAGCAACCATTTTTGAGATTAGTATTATGCAGAGGAATCTGATTCATTTGCCTGTAAGATATAAAAGCAGCTACATTATGGATACACTGAGGGACATTAACTGACCTCTTTGACAGTATATGGCATGCTTTTTGACACCCACTGATGACAAACAAAAACTGTTTGTGAACCTTCACTACAGAATTCTCTACATCTCCTATTTCAGGACTGCTAAGGAAAAGCTTTTCTTTGACATTTATTTCACTCTGGTATATTTGAAACCAGTCTTACTTCATCGTTTTATGTAGAGTTCAGTCAAGGAAATAAGTCTGCCCAATAAGATAACTGCACATAGAGTGTAGCCAGGACGACCTGCCTTCAGAGCAGCCATATATGTATAAACATTGTTTTGCTCAAACTGGATTGTTCTATTGAAATACTGAGCTTTAAAACATAGCTCAAGAAATGTGTACAGTACTTTTGAAGTAATGGCTTGTATTCATTTCTAACATTCAAAATCCGTCATAAACTGGTTAGTTTTTACAAAAATGAACATGATTTGGATAGTATTTTTATGCAAAATATGCTTTATTTATGAAAGAATAAAGAATCTATAGAAACATATATATTACCTATGTTCCCACTGACACAACGTATTTTCAGAAACCAATGCAATATGTGGCAAGAATGGAAATCATTATGTCACAAAATGTTGGCAGATGTACAAAATAAGCAAAGATATATTGATAAATTATTCATGGATACATAGACTTTAAGGGCAGAAGGTCAATCGTACCAGTAGCTTGACCTCATATGTAACATGAACAACCAAATCTCTTACACCAAAGTGAACTCAAAACTTGTGTTTGCTAAAGCATTTCTTTCAGAAAGACATCTAGTTTTGATTTATAAAGGCTTCAGAAGTGGAAGAACTTAACATTTTCCTTGGTAGTTTGTTCCAATATTTAGTTATCCTTGCTGTTAAAAATGAGTACTGAAATCTTTATTTGAATTTGAGTATCTTTAAGAACTACCAGTTGGTTCTTGTTATGCTTGTTCTTTTTTGTCCCAGATTGAACAGCCTTTAGTACCAGTTATTTTTCCTCATGTAGGTACTTACACACCATAATCAAATCACTTCTTCATCTTCTTTCTGATAATCTAAGCAAGCTGAATTTCATAATAAATATTATATTGCAACACATTATTCTCAACTCAAAATCATTTTAGAATTTCCTCTTGGCTGTTATAGCAACCTTACATATCACTGGGTACAAATTTCTGAGCTATTTTACTTCAAATAGGAGAAATAGGATTGGGACAATTCAATCTGTTGATTTAGGATGATTTCCACTATGCAATCTAAAACAGGATGAGAAGGTGTCATGTTGAAAACATTGACCCAGAATTACATACCTATCCTGACAAATATTCTGCATGTATGTTATGACAATGTTACATTTCACAAGTCAAACAGGTAATTGAGAAAATGAAATTACAACCAGACCTTTAAAGAGAATAAAACTCACAGTATGAGAAAGGAAGAGACAACAGCTGACTGCACAAGCTAACCATTAATCAATAAATGCAGGTGTTTCATGTTCCCTAATTCCAGGATGAGTTTTCAGACAATGCAGTATGTCCAAACAGATCTAGTTCAGGATCATTTCCATATAGTCTGTTCCAGGGCTAGTGAAGCCGGCATCCAGTTGCATATTCTCATTAGATGGATTTTTCTGTGAGCTGTTGGGAATAAATGGTTATCAGGGAAGTACAGTAACTGCAAGTGGCTTAGCAACCTCCAGGACTGATGCTTGATTGATAAAAGGATTGTCGTCACTTGTTGATGGCCACTGTTCTTCCTTACTGAGCCTTACACAGGTCAGCCAGAGGCAAAGAGCCCTTGGAAGGCAGGACACTACAGCTGTAAAACAGTGAAGGCCTACAGAACTGTCTCCTTTTGTTTTCTATTATTCTTTTCCTCCTTAAGTTTCCTCTCCATTAATGATAGAGATTGGAAATCTTCCCATCAGTCATGGGAACGCCAGAGTTAAAGTCCCTCACTGCCTATTCAGCTGAAACAGCACTAACTAAAAAATTTTGCTGGTGATGTGATTCTGATTCAAGAAGCATCAGAATGGACCAGGAAAGATTTTATTTTTAATAGGAGGTGTGCCAATAAACATGTGAATCCTCTAAATAATGTAGTATTGACTTTACACCTGCAATTCCATTACAGATGTGTAAGTTTTGAACAAGGAAAATTTCCAAACAAAGTGGAGCGGAATAATTACAAATTAATTGTCCACAACCCATTCACTAGAAGCAAATTATTCCAATTCACAAACGCAAGCCGTATCCTTCACTGGTTAATCTACATTCTTGCTTTTTTGCTTCTATTTTCTCTCAAAAGATTACTGAACCATAAACTCTTCCTGATGCTGAGCTTATTCTAAGAACTGGATAATTTTCCCAGTGTGTAGCAACATGGGACTGGGATGAAGAAAGGTGAGGATCACTCAGTCATATACCCAGAAATCATATCCAGCCATATAATTTTGTCTTAAAATACAGTTGCTTGCCCCCAAAACCACTTCTGATAGACTTCCAATTGATTTTGAACCTATATTCATTTTTGAGTATTTTTGTGTTTATTGTTGTGCCTGAACTATCCCTTAATTAAAATACCTCTTCCTGTATTGAAATGAACCCTCAACCTTTCTGTAGGGCATCATAAAATTAAAATTATTAACACCTTTGTGCATCTCTGAACATTGACTGTTGGATTTCTCTTTTGGAGTGTCTTAAAAGAAATTTGCTAACAAGATAGTGGAATTTTAATTTTTGCTAGAACAGCACATAGAATACTCAAAGGCCCACAGTTCTATTTGAGCAATACACACAAAGAAAAAAACAGCTTTTATTAAAATGTTTTAACCATTGCTTCAGCAGTTTTAGTTAACTGTAAGGACTGTGTTAAAGTTGTTGATGTGATTGTATCAGATCTCTTCACTCCTGCAACACACATTTTCTAGAAACATTCTCGTGCTATATATTATTTTTCTTATACCAGTAAATGTACAGTTGCACTGGTTTTTACCTTCAGTACTTGAATAGCCTGTATATATAATGTAGAATGTTGGTAATTTTAAATAATACAGGATAGCTTGGATCTGACACAACATATATGTTACAGTCTTTAAAATTAATCCAGTACATAATTCTATATGCTTGGGATATATATCTATTTCTACACAGTAAGGCATCCGAGTTTCCCTTCCCTTGCCAGGAGATGAAATGTAACAACCAAATTCTGCTCTGAGTTACATCTATGAAAATCCATTAGTTTCAATGAACATGCATATGTCAGAGCAGAATTTAACCTAACAGGCTACCTTCTACTTACACTTACTGTCATTTTCCCAATTTTTTAAAAATGAACAAAGTCAATAAAAGCCAGAATTAACAAAATGGATTTGGCAGATAATACACATTCCGTCAACAGAAACAGTAAATGTTTTAACAATGTTCATTAACTCTAAGAGGAAAGTATCCTACACTACACATCCTATACTAAAGGAACTTAATAAATAACAATAACAATAATAACAATAACAGCAACAACAACAACAACAACAGCAATAATAATAATAATAATAATAATAATAATAATGATGCTATGCCATGACCAATGAAGGCAGCTATTGTAACAGCACTGGTAAGAGGTGCTTTCCTTCTCTCTCACTAAGCACAGACAACAGCAGGGGTTTCTGGATAATCTCTTGGTCGTAGAAAAACAGATTCTTAGTCCATTAATCTACTATCATCGTTATGGGCAGAAAATTATTTCAGTCCCTGCTTGAGAGAGGGAGGGAGAGATTACCAAGAAAATATCCCTACATGCAAGTCGTTTTCTTCTTTTTATTAAACTAGTGATATTATGACATTTGAAGTAAATAATTTGCATGTCTTTTAGCTGAAAGGTAACATTTCATGAGTGACATTGATACTTTAGGTTCTTTGGGGATAGGTATTAGACAGTACTTCGGTACCTGACGGTATTTACAAAGGGTCCCCTTTCTCATTAAAGTGCTGTATTTTGAGTGGCTTTTTTTAGAAGCAGTTGCAATTGATTAAGAGTTGTCAGGGTGACCAGATCTGAAGTATTTATTAGGTGGAAACCTGATTTCTTTTCTAAGAAAAACATGGGGAACCATGGTGGTTATAGATTTGCAAGGTAATCATTGGGAAAATAATCTGTCTGGGTGGAAAAGTGCCCAAAACACATATTGAATGTAATATGCCAGTTCCTCTATTATCTGTTTCACAAATAATGAGTCACTAGAGCACACCCACTGTGGCTGACCCAGAGGAGAATGCACAACTGTGCAGGGGTAAGTCAGGTTTCATAAGATATCTTTTTTAGATTACATAGTGGGGGAAACAGTTAATAGCTCAGAGAAGAGAAATACAAGTAGAATTGTGCACGGACAACTAGGCTTCCTGAAGACACTCAAAAGCCTGTCACCAGCAGGTCTTTTGTCTGGCTACGTTGCAGTATATTATAATTCATTACTGACATGACTTGTAATATGTATTCTTCACAATAAACATTTTGCCCCGAGGTGGCACCCTAGAATCCAAGAAGCTAACTGAACACCAGAAAAAATACAACAGAGTGGTGAATTCAGCTAATGCAAAGAGTATTTACTATTGTATTTAATGATGTTGTCAAAATATTTCAGGACATGGTAGTACTTTCATCTGGTTAGTCTAGAAGTGAGAATCAGTCTTCCCTATATCTATAAATCTATTAAATGAAATGGGAGTTCCTTATATTTGTATCAAGAATTTGAGGATTTACTAAGCATGTCTTCAGGAGATATATAGATATATAGATATACAGATATATAGATATGTGTGTGTGTGTATATCTACTCTTGCATAAAATATATAATTTACTTCATGTATTGAGAAATAAGTGATAGTTTAACACTTTTGTGTTTAGATTCCTCTGAATCTCACAAAGACCTTAATACTACTTTTCCTACAAAGTTCTGATAGCCAAGAAAAGCAGAACTATCCAGCAGACTTTTTTAATACATTTTCTGACAGAAGAAAGTAAAAATGTCTAAATAAGTCTTAGCATCAATATCTCCCCAAAATGAAAAATTAAACTAAAAGCTGGATACATACAAACATACAAGGATATGTAGAGGATGAACTGATTTTCTCACCACTGACCTTTATATTTAGGTCATAATTATGGCTATGACTTTGACAGGATACTTTCAAAGAATTTCACAGTAGATGTCAGAATTCTTCACCATTAGCACCCAAGCCTACCAGTTAATGTAGCTTTGACTTCAACCAACAGAGGAGATCTTAGTGCAAACCACATTAGTAATAGCATCAGTACTAACAGCAACAATTAAAATAGCTTTGGAAAAGAATAGCTATAAATTTGTTTAGCAGGGAAAAAAATCAGTTTGCATATGCACTTTGATCTGAAATGTAATTCTGCTGCCTTTCCTGATTCTTTGGTGTATCATTCTGAAAGAGATACTTGTAAGAAAAAAAAAATATTACAGTGCTAATAGGTACCAGTAGATGTCTCGAAGCAATAATAGTTAGCACCGGAAAACAATCTGTGTTTGGGTATCTCATCAGAAATTGCACTGGACTTCATCCTTATAAATAAATTTACTTTAAAATGGGAATCACATTCAAATCACTAATTGATACAAAGCATATTTGGCTTGGCTGTGTTCAAAGTACTCAACCTCAGTAAGTTAGCACTGGAATAACAAAACATACAGCCAGTGCACAAAGGTCTCAGATTTCAGGAGAGGTTTTTCATAGCTGTGTATCCCACCTCCCCTGAACCCCATTTGATATTTTCTGAAAAAGCAAAATCTACTAGAAGAGATTTAAGAGCTAGAATCCTTTGCCAAAGCTACAATTCTTTTTTTCTGCACAGGACTAAAATGGCGCTGGTATGAAAAGTGTTGATGAACACAGAGGTATCAGCACTTGTGTATCAGTTTACAACACACAAAACCCATGACAGTCCCTCAATAGTTCTTTCAAGTCATTTATGTCATATCAGCAGACGTTTCCCAAAATGATTGGAGAATAAACCTACAATAGGCACATATATTTTCTGTACAGAAACCCACATGAAAACAAAGTATGTAAAAAAAGAAGTAGCAGTCTAAGTTTAATTTCCTTTTTATTTGCTTGTACATAAGAAACATCCTGGGAGAAATAGATTGCCCACATGTTTTGGTTTTGTTTTTTTTTCCAAAAAGGTCAAGTGGTCTTTGAATAGAAACAGAGCAGAAACAGTTTCACATGACTTTCAAGAAGCTTTGGTAAGTTGTTTTTTTTTCTCCAGTTGATCTAAACAAGGTATGGCACCAACATAAGGTATGTTTTTCCCAAGAAGCTTTCAAGTAGCTTTTCATAGCAGTACTGTGCAGAACATGAAATGAAGCATTAGCAGTGCAAAAAGCCTCTGTTACATCCATAAGCTTTTCTATTATATATTTGTTCTTCTCACAGAAAATAGCTCATTCACAATTTTTCATACTTTACTTGTCTATCCTACTGTAGATTCAACTGCTTGCAGCCTCCGCTTACGCAAATACCTCTCAAGATGTTTGTCACAGCTTGCTTTTGGTTGGAAATCAATGGTATCATTACTGCTGCACAAAAGAAAAAAAAAGAAAAAGTAACAACACTTTCATGAAATATCCCCTCTGGAATACTTTTCACTTCTCTGCTTAACATTTGTAGATGTCACTTTGTTCACATCTGCTGAAGTAATTTTTTACCTCTTTTTCTGCTCAAGAGCATTTTCCAACCTTCTCTCATTCAAGTATCATTGGCTGGTTTGTCTTCTGCACATGCAAGCTTCCAACAGCTCGATTCCTATGTTACCAGCTGAGAAACCTGCTGATTTGATTTGTCATGAGCACATGGCACATATTAATTTGTATTGAATGCAAATTAAATACATTCTTACACACAGTGGCAAGACTTCATTTTAATTCAGAAACACTTGACTACCAGGGTAAGAATGTAGCTTTAGTTACAAATATGTCTCTATAAAATACATTGGATTTGGCCTTAACTCCTTAACTAGTGTATTAACAATTAACAACTACCCAATCAAGGGTACTGATGTCTTTACCCAAGCATGTCTTTTCTTTGAAGTATTCCCAGTTTAGACTTCCAAATGCCAGTTTCTTCTATTAACACAATTTTTAAAAATTCCAAAAACAAGGGGTGGGGGGGTGGGGGGAGATCAAGAAGTATAAGCAATGTAATGTTTAATGTTAGTTAATAATCTTGGCTTCATAAATTACACCTTCAGACTTGCTGAGATTCACCCAGTATCAGAACTGCTTTAGGAAGTGGTTTTACAGTCCTTTTGTGCATCTCATTATGAAGAAGTGAAGAGCAGTCACTTCATCTCTTGTTCTAAACTACAGCAGCCCTACATTCCTCCTTAACTGCTCCAAACTATTCACTCACCACATAAATTACCTTATCAAGCTTGTCTCTTGGAGTGAGTTACTAGTGACTTTGTATAAAGGTAACCTGTCCAATCAGTTGCACTTTTTCTATGAAAGCTTATTTTTGAAAGAATCTGAATGGGAACCTCAGCAGTGTTAATTTAGGCTTCTTTTTTTACTGTGAGGTACGAATATTGTACTTTGTTTTGTTTTGTTTGGTCTGAAGAGATGGGTGTTAATGTTCATGAAAAGAGGAGGCTACTACCATGTAGGAGAGCACCTCCACTTCCATAATATAAATATAAATATGGAATATACTTTCATAAAATATGAAGAAGTGTAAACTTTGTATTGGTGTGCGCTAGTTTTGTTTATTTTTTAGTATGATAGAAAGCCCAATTCGATTTTACAGAGATCAAAGGACAGTGCAAGAAAAAACTAGGCAGTCTGCTTCCCCGCTTTGTGAAGACATTTAAACCACAGGTCTTCAAACATTCCCTGATGCTTCTGAAAAGTTCTGTGGAAAATCAGCTTGATGCACACTTTCATGATATCATCTGTTATAGTCTAGCTCAAAATATTTCTTTCTAAATATTTAACAGAACACCTGATGTGGAAATTTTAACACAAAGCAGACCATGTAACACACATTAGTGTCACACACAGCATAAGGACACAGAATTACTACTTTCTTCCTTAAAAAGAAAAGAATAGTGAGGCTTCAGTGTGTACCTTCACAGCTGCATGCAGCTTTGCAGTGCTTTGTTTCACTTTCATTGGGTAAGAGGGTTATTTTTATTTCTTGAGGCTTTCCTACTTTGTACGTAGGCTAGAATTTACTACTGTACATCCACCAAAATGTTTCTCATTAGACATGTTTGACAGCTTCTTCTAAAGTGGAAGTTTTCATAATTTTCTGTGAAAAACTGGGTCTAAGCCTTCTGCATAGGTCGTCATTTCTGTTAGTCACACTTGCTAAAACTCGGTATCGTAGAATCACTTCTTTATCTTTCTTCCTGAGACTTCTTCATTGGCAAGTCACAACAAACTGTAAAATTTGCTACATTTACCATGAACAGCTTGTGAAACATGTCAACTTGCTCTATAATTTTCACAGGGCTTTAATTATGAATCAATGTGATGTTATGAATAGGGGTATTCATAGCTAATGCTTTCAACATGCAGTAAGCAATATTTCTATTACTTAAACGTTGCTCACATCCACAGGCACTTCATTCTGGATTACTTCTTTTGTGAATACCCAGGCATATGCATTTTACTCAATCTGATGGCCAAGTTAAAAAGGAAATGATGCATTTTCCATGGAATTTTACATTGCAAATAAGGATGAATTTTCTAACTGGATAGTTGCAATTCTCTTGAGACTGTTTGTGAGTGACACTATATTTTATCTGCACATTGAAAGAACACACTTATCAAATGGAAAAGAAGAAGAAAAATTACAAGAGATTTGATCTTCTTTACAGCTTCTAATAGTAAAATACACTGTATGATTAATGAACCTGTCAACTATAATGGGAAGAATATGTAACAAGTAACTCTGCATTACTTGTTTGCGATTTTTATCTTTTATAAATGCAACCATGTGCAGGATGATAAGATTAACTCTTTGTGCTTTTAAGTGAGCATTATACGCAAGAATAATACAACCTCCACTGTTTCTTGTCTTTCTGTCAGTTCTCACTCTTAAGAATTGCAGTTTTCCCTAATCCCAAAATAACTATATTATTTGGCATATTTGGCATATCTACACATCTACTGCTGGATAAATTATTCAGAAGGATGAAAGACAAAAAGGTCCACATAGCTCACCTGTCTCTTTCCATTTAGTTTCTCATGTTTTGTACCCTGCAGCATTTCTGTGTCAAACAAAAGGGGATTTAGAATTTATTTGGGATTTTTATAGGGTCTACAAGAGGGCAGTCCTAGGCACACTGTGAAACCTACCTGCCATCAAGGCAGCATGACATGAGAGATATATGTCTTACAGATCTATATTAACTTTGAGATGCCCTTTATGTCATTTTGTATCCTTATGTCCTATACTCTAGGAATAACATTGAGAAAAGTACTTTTCATATTCCATTAACTCAAAACTTAAGGAATCCTAATGTTGTTTAAACTTCATTGCAGTGGTAGGGCCTTGGCACAGGAGTCAAATCAGGGATTTCTGGTGGTTTTCTCACCACCTATTAGGAGTGAATAGGAAGGACAGACTTTTTGCATGTAATATTCAGAAACTTCATCATATGATAGTCGCCAGATATCTCTAAGGAGGACATAAAAATAAAATGCTTATGAAATTTCTGTGCCCTCAAAACATTAGCATTAATTGTCCAGTGGCATTAAAATAAGAGAAAATTATTTATTGTCCTTAATTTCACATTTACTTCTTGACATTCAACTACCTCATTGCCTTTAATTGCCTTGGGTAAGCTGTGCCACTGAATGTAATACACATAGTTTCTCTATGTACAGAAATTCTGAATTAGCAATATGGGAAGTGTTTGTAATTGGAATCAAGTCTCAGTCTGTCTCTTTGTTATTCGTGAAACAAAATTTTCTGATCTGATCAGAAAGAAAAAATTCAATAAGGCTTTAATGTACTTGAAAATGGGCACACAATGTATGAAAAGTCCATTTCCCTTTAGCATTTGAGAGCTTAAATTTTTAAAATAAGGTTCTAAACTAAAGTACATGGTATAGTCAGACCTGGGGATGGGGGGAAGCATTTGGTGTGGTATGGAAACTGGAAAAAATATCTGTGATAATAGCGTATGCCATTATGAAAATTAATTTGTTGCAAAATACACCATTTGTTGCAGGGCATTACTTATTGTAACATCACTTCATCAAGTTAGTCTAGTAACATTAACAGTGCAATGCCATCATATTAACTATTCAAAACATTCTTTAATATCAGTCCTTATTGCTCACTGTGTTTACTTTTTTATTTGGGAAAAACAAAAATCCTATAAACTGAACAAAAAGTTCTAAGGTACAGTAATACTTATACAGAGAAAAGGTGAAATTTGTTCACTTCATTGGTAGCATGACACTTCAATGATATGTCTTTTGGAAACTTTCAAAAGTGCAAACCGGTTGTGCTATTTTTTGTACAGATATCCCATGTTTCTGAACTCAGGCAAATCGTTAAACAGAAGGGAATTATCAAATACGATTTCTACTGGTTCTACATTCACACAGAATTGCACATCCAAGAAGATTTTATAGTCCTTTAGAAGTCAAAGAAAAACAGAGGCAAATTAAGTCCATTACTTAATAGAGAATTAACCATATGATGCAGTGCAGACTGAACTATCCAGTGACATTTTGCCCAAACAAGAGGTTAAATATGAAAAGCTGCTTAACAAAGTCAGTTTCAACAGCAGAATAGATATTTGGACAGAAAAGGAAATTAGTAGGTTAAAAAAAGAAAAAGTTTGATTAAATAAATGCACTGAAATTCTACACTTAGGATATTAAAGAATGACAAGAGCAAAATATTAACTATTAGAGATGCAGGAAGAATGGACAGGGGAGGAACTGTGGACACTGAAATAAAGTACTCATCTTGAAAAGGGAATAAAAGCAGTCTTAGGGTGTTGCATATGAGATAAACTAATGTCTACAGTCATTAGCACATACTGAAACCACTGTTGCTGTCATTATTCCTGAACAATCCATCTTTAAGTGCTGAAAGGAGAAGCTGACAAGAAACAATCAACAAAGATTTTGAGGACATACTATGTCAAGCCTGTATAAATTTCTCCTGTGAGAGAAAAATTGTTCTTTTGGCTGGTGGAAAAGAATAGATCTAAATTAGCTTGACATTAGTAAAGCTTTTAAAGCTGTCTAAACAATGTATTAATAAACAAACTAGAGAAAGATAGCCCACATGAAAAGACTACAAGACAGAAAGTAAAAAAATTGGACTCAGCAAATTAAGTAGGATAGACCGAGGATAATTCAGCAATCATATTACTCTTCTAGAGAAGAAAATTAATAAAATATGAACACAGCAACAAAGAATTACAAGAGATTTACAAAGCATAACATAAAGAAAAGATGAAAAAATACAACTGCTTAGCCTGAAAAGTTACTTTTTTTGTAATACATATCAAAAAGACAATGGTCAATATTCTCCGTATCCAATAAGAGTAGGAGAAGTACTTATCTTAATTTGTAACAGGAGACATTTAAGTTAGCTATCAGGAAAAAAAAGTTCCAGCTGGTGCTAAAATAGACCTTCCATTCAAAGTTTTTTAAAATGTAGTATAAGTAAACATCTGTGAGGAATGATCCAGGTCTGAGTCCTCAGCCTGGTAGCACAAGAAGGAACTAGATAATCTGCTCAAGGCAAGTTCCATACAGCTTTTTATACTCTCTGTAATGTGAGATTTACCTTCTAAGGCTAGCTTCTAACAGGCTTTACATGGCTTCAAAGGAGAGAGAGGTGATCAGAGAGACTGTGAGTCCACATACTAAAAAAGACAACATACGCCCTCTTGATACTGTCTGTTACGAAGCAGCAGTTGGAGGATTAGGAGAGTCTTGGACAACCTCAAACAATGACTGCCCTGTGGTATCATCACACTAAAGAGGGAAAAATACTGTAATTCTTCCCAGAACAAAGAATAGGAATGAAAAATAGTAATTGACCTTTACCAGTCTACTCTTACGCTCACTCCTTAATTCAAAACAAATCGTCAAGTGCTCATCTAGCTCAGCTTTCAGTGCAGAGAACTACATTTATATACCACTCTGTGCTGATGCAGTGGCCTCTTACATGGTACCAACTGTAGTTTGCAGTAAAGGTATTATGTGCACCAGTACACTAAAAAGAGACCCTGTAGCCTAACATAAGATATGAATAACTGAATCTGTGCCCGATGGTCTAGGTCAATAGGCAGCAGCTCCACAGGCTGATCTTTCAGCCACCCTCTTCTTTCAGCAGAACATACTGACGCTGGTTGCCTTCACAGGATGTTAAACTTGACAGGATATCACTGACGTGATTTGTCTGCTGTAAACGTCCTGTAGCCAAACTGTCCTCTTCTATGTAAATGCTTACTGAAAGAAATGTCTGAAACACTAGATTAAGTGATGATGTAGCACTTCAAAGGCTGGAGAAATCAGACATTTACCAAGTTGTCTGAGTTGGTAAGTAGCAGTTTATTTTTAGTGTCTTCAGAATTGGTGTGAAATGCCTTCCCTGGCTAGCATTTCTGTTCTGACTATACGAGCAGTCAGTTAATATGTTAACATATTGTACTTGCCAAAATAAAATCCTTAAACCACACCCACTGACATTAATGATAGACTGTGGAAAAGTTATTAATAATCTGAGTTCAAGTTTTGCTACCAACTGTCAAATAAAGTGCTACGCTACTGAATTCATAATACAACACTGGAGTGAGGGAATTCTCTGCATTTAAAAGATGTATTGATGTAACTATATTAGTTTCCCATTGTGTATTTTATGTCAAACAGCATAAAGTACTATTCTCATTTGTACCATTATTTGCTGTTCTGTCTATTATCCCTGGAGGAAAAGGGACTGTGAACGTCTAGTTATTCTTTCAGCATTTACACTTCAATACGTATAGAATTTTTTTTCCAAGGTCCTCAATTTACATGACCATTTTTCAAGCACTAGCATGTATAAAGCTGATTTTTGGCTTTTTTTCTGTGCTAGTTCGTAAATAAAGTTTACAGCTTTATTCCCAAGTAAAGCTGGCTGGAATTTTTTTGAGGAATGGCGTTTAACTAGAAAATGTGATTTTATAAAAAAAGAAGAATTGCTGCAGAAATGCACTAGTTACCAAATATTTAGTCAGGAAATTCTGCAGTGGAATGCTTGACTTCCCCAGCTTGGTCACTGAGAGATGGATCTGAATTTACCACATGTACCACCAGCCCTCAGACACTAGCTTGTTCTGAAGTTCATATTTAATTCTTCTTCAACTCTTGTCCACTGCAAAGACCACTGGCTGAAGTGATTGTCATTACAATTCAGAGGTTACTATGGCACTGAAAATTTGTCTTCTGTGCACCAGCTCTTCCCTCTTTTCAACTAGGCGTACAACCACTACTCTGTTGGGAACTGGTTATCTGTTTGACCATCTGACAGTGTCAGTAAATGGGATTATTTATAGTTAGCAAAGGACTTCAGCGTTCCTATGATGACTTGGTACATTCCTCTGGAAATAAAGCATGGCATTTAAAGAAATAGCAAGCCATTTTGCATGTTAGAGTAAGGTTACAATACTTTAAGTCCCCCTCTGTTGCATCAAGAACTTTGTCACTCTGTGTTTGTTGTTTTATAGAAGATACAGGCTAATTAATTGGGTAAAGGCATCACCTTCATTTTTCTCTGCAATTTACAGCTTGTGTCTCTGAGAAACTCCTTTGAGGCAGTGACAGTAGATCCCTAATGCAATTCAAGATACTGAGGCTATTCCAACCCCTATTTTCTTACACTCTTGGAAAATCTACCACTGCCTGTCAGAGAGCTGAAGTGCACCAGTTCCAACAATGCCTTGGGTTTGTTTCTTATGTGAAACAAAACCAAGCAGCCTATTCCATCTCCACAGCACCTGGGGACCTTCCAGCTGAAAGAAATCTGTGAAGACACTTGTAAACCAGAACAAACTTAACAGAAAATGTTAAGCTAGAACAATGAGGATTTAAAATACTGTAACTCGGCAAAATTTTTCACTACTGAATCACTTTCAGTAGTGCAGGCCAGATGCAGTAGGTGAAGGAGAAACCACTGCAAGGAAATGTCAAGCTTGCTAGTTTGGAATGAACCCCTATAGCAGAAGATAATCATGATTTAAAACTCTGCAGCAGCATTCTTCACCTACTGCAATACAGACATTGTTAGTGCTTGTGGATATTGGCAGTTGTTACATGCAATTACTCATATTACTTTATAAAGTGCTTTGTAACTGCACTCTGGTGATTCTGACAGTGTTTTTGTGTCCCTTGGCTGTTTGAGTGTCTCATTGTATAACCTCATGATGTTGTTTTTGGAGCAAAGCTGTAAAACTGCAAAATGCACCAGAAATGTTCATGTACTTAAGGTGACTCTGATGAGTGTGTTTAACTTTCAACACATCCCTCTGAATACAAAACTCAGGTCCCAGCCCTGAATACTCATCCACAGCTGTTATAAATTAATTTATGCCCCTGATGATGGTCAATGCTACAAACTAAAGCATCAGAGAAACAAGTTATTTAATGATTTTCATAGGCTACTTTTAACCTCTTATTGTCATCTTATTTTCATATTTATAAGAACATAGAGTAGATGCAACTTCATCGTAGACCCATTCAAGAGCAGAATATTGGCATTCAAAAGTGAAAAATCATACCACTGGTAATAAAACCCCCATATTGTTAACATAGAACAAGTATTACTTTCACACTTTCAAAGGAATAAAAACATAAAATGTGAATTTGAACAAATGGGCAATAAAATACTTGTGAAAAATGTGTGTATAGGCTATATATATTGCATATGACAAAGAGATGAGAGTATTCTGGTGGATGAAAATCTCCAGGTGTTTCCTAATAGAGAATTAGGCCATTTTTTGAGCTTAAGAATTTTACACTTGACAGATGCCACTTCCTGAACCTTCTGGTAACACTGTAGATGTACTAGGGAACCCCAAGAGGCAACAGTAGATTTTGTTTTCCTTCTTTGCACTTCATGCAGGGTCTTCTAGGTCAGCTGCTTGCTAAAAGCCTCCTCCAGACAGCCTACCAGGTCCAATGTTGTGTACACACAAAATGCAAAAATTATCTGGGGGTGGAACACGCTGTGAAATTGTAAAGGATCATTATAGTTTCAGAGACACCAACTTTGAGCAGCAGATTTTTGGTACAAAAGATTGATTAGTTTAATGGTAATGACTGCTGACACTTGCTACCTAATTAAAACAGTTTTACTATAATTCTTTGCCCTGTGATGAAGATGCACTTTTCTGGAGATTTCATGTTCCAAGAATGGGGCTCTTTGTAAACATTACTGAGTAAAAATAAGGATTGTCATTATTATGCAGTCTATATTCTAGAAGCTCCTGAAAGCATCGAGCTTTTCTCTACTCCACCAATCTGTTACTCTTTCTTGCTAATGTAAATAGATCGTCTGTTAGAAGAAAAATCTGTAATTTTTTGGACTTCAGTTTTGCTGGTACAGCAAAAAGACTTACAGGTTTCATTTAAATTAAGGTTTATTTTGATCTCAAATTTGCCCCTCTCTAGCAGAAACATCAGATCAACAGAAGAGTAATTTTTCTGTAGTTTTCAGCTGACAGAATATATGTTCTCTAATAAAATATATACAGAGCCCCTACTCTCCTACCACCACTTTCTGCCTTTGAAAGATGGGCGTGCATTCCAGATTTGCCACTTAAACACATTCCTTCATCTTTTTTCCCCCAGTTTTATCACCTTCTCATTTGCTTGTAAGGGGTCCATTTCCTCGCCTGTAGTCAGTCATTTGAGTTTTTATGGGGAGGGCTGCTGGTCAGAACTAATTTTGTTATCAGCTTAGTAAACATAGCAGTCTAGGAATCAAGGAGCAAAAACCACTGAGTTCAGTTGTAATTAAATCAAAGTCACAAAAACATGATCTCTCCAAAACTGTGCTTGGGAATACTGAAAATGCTCACAAACTGTAGGAGTTAGCAAAGAGAGGGCAGCACTTTTGTGACAGTCATCCTCATAGATTTCAACAGAATTGCATTCTAGCAATAGGCCAAACCCAGGAAAATGCTGCCTGAGTACATTGAAAATACGATTCCCTCATATTAGTGCGTAAACTGTTAATAATTCAAATAGAAACAGTGGCTGAATAATAAAACTTTACGTTGCATCCTCATAATTTCTGAAAGTCTTACGGTAGCTGCATTAAGGAAGCAGGGAGTATGCAGTAAGATCTCTACCCTTTGTAATGTAGATGTCTTTTTAAAGAAGGTGTGATTATATTCTGAATAGGTCAGCCTCTGTGCCTGGCATTTCTTCTCTCTTTCCTATGACCTTTTACTAAGTAAGTGGGGTTTTTGCACTCTTATTGGAACTGTCCATCCATCTGAGGCAGTGAATGTGAGAGGCACAGTTTGACCATATCAGAATTACTGCGCTGGGTTATTGCAAAGGCAGTAGCCACCTACTGTGGGTGGAACTGTTTCTTCCTTAACAGCGTGTCTCCAATTCAGGTTTAACTTTACTTTGTCTTCTGTTTGTTCATCCACATTTCTAAAGATTTAAATAAATGTGCAGTCACATTTGTTCATGGAAAGTAACAAATGAATAAAACGGCACTGGACAGATTTGAGTTTCACAATGTATGCCGAAACAGATGTCTTCGTTTGAATGGCTCTGGAAAGAATTATTAATATGGACCTTCTTTGGTTATGAAAGAGACAATTAGGAGCTTTAATCCAATATCTAATATTTCAAAAATGTTATTTTTATTAGATTTCAGCAGCAAAGAATACCATTAGATAGATCACCAGAGTAATAAGCAACATGATGCTGGGTTCCACCCCATCGTGATATTTTAAAAATACAGTCTACCAGTGCCAACCTTCAGATTTCCCATGGGAACATTTATAGGAATACAAAGCTCAACAGGCAGCACTGATGCTGTATTAAGGATTTGTGTCATTTTCACTACAGAATAAACATGCACTATAAAGTGGCATGTAAGATTTTATTAGTAGAGAACTGAAGTTTGGCTTATATGAAGGATTTGATTCTGTTCAACACAGCACAGAGCTATCAAAATTTTCAGAATTTTTACTGCTATACCAAGGCAAAGGAGTGGCAAACATTTAAATCTTTTGTTAATGAACCAGCCTTTAACCCATCGAGAAATAGCTTTAAATATGGTTTATAATCTGTTCAATGAATTTGATAGCTTTAGCTTGGTCCCTACTGGATACTTTTCCATATTTCAAAAACTACTCTGCTTCCTAAATTTGGCACAGCTAGCAATTTTTGGTGATACAAAGCCAAGAACTGAAATCATAGGGTGTTGGAGGTTGGGTTTACGGACTATTGGAGAAGCTGTGAAGAGGAGAATATACAAGGTCTGTCACAGCCATCTGTCCCCACCCAAACAATTTAAGGAACAGAAACGCTAACTGATTTGCTCAAAAGGTGCAGGCCTTTGCAGGCTGCCATATAGGGATGCTAGAACTAATCCTGACCTGAGAATGTGCACTCAAATAATTCAGTGTAGGACCATACTAAATCATCATTACAGCAGATAAACAAGATTACATACTCATTCTCTCACCAATAGGTCTAAATGCTTTACAGTTAGTTCTTCATGGGCATCTGTCATACAACTATGGTGAAGGCAAGGGTTAGGGACCAATACTAGAGTTGTAGTTCAAGAGTTATATAGAAGTCTTACTTCCTAAAGCCATAGATCTAACTGCCAGCAGAGTAAAACACTTCATGACTTTTCTGTAGCTCTTTTGGATCAGTGAGTACTAGAAAATGCTGTAGCTCAGTCTGTGGCAAAGAGCATCAAATACAATGTGGTGTGTGGACAAATCCCGAGAAATCTCCAATGCTGTAGTCCATGCAGCTCCTGTTGGGAACCGTCACCTGAGAAGTTCTCTGGCAGAAGCGTCTCACTTAAGGGGCTGGGATGGAATGAGGACAATGGTTTGAGAGAGCAGATATTACAGTCACTTTAATTACTTCCACCGTTACTTTTCAATGACTGCAGCAGTTACAAACATGGGCCTTAACTAAATTCTTGCAACTCCTAACAGCCCTGGCTCCAGCTCTCATCCTAGTCTCTTGGCTGATGAATACAAGGGATAAATATTTTAAATCTCTTGTTTTCCTGAAATCTGAGTCTAGTGTAATTACAGACAATGACCCATACTTGCTGCTCATTTGAATGCAAGTCCTGAGCAATGACCACTGCCATTCAGGTTTCACATTCAGAACACCAGCCACCAAAGACTTTGGCTTTCTGATGGATGGACGGGTGGCCTGGGACTGAGACTGCAGTTAGTTTTCTGGAGGACAGAGATAAAAGATATGGGTCCATCATTAGATCTTTAAAAGACTGAAAACTTGAATATGGGCTAGAATCAGCAGACACCTTTGACAGGTGTGGGTGAGTCTAGCCTGTTAAGTACTTAAATTAGGTGAGGGTTTGTGGCACGATGGATTGAAGAATGGAGTTTGTAGCTGGATTCTTTCAACACAGCTACACATTTCTAATGAAGACTGAGGAAAATCTATTCATACGATATCTGCAGCAGGGAGGATTTTCTAGATCAAAGTAGGATTTGATTAGGATGCAAAAAAATATTGAAAACTGGTTTTCTAGGGCTCTTGTGGGCTAGGAAGAGGGCTGAGCTTACCAAGGCTAAATAGCTTATTTAGGACAGAGCAAGTAACATGCAGTATAAGACTGGGATTATGCTGGGGTTCAGGCAGGTGCCAAATAGCTCTGAAATGCATCACTGGACCTGGAAAATACACTATGTTTAAGATGATCACTCTTACTAACAAATTAAGGGCATTGATTGTAAAAGGCGTATAGATCACAGGACTACATTTTTACTTAGGACAAAGTTGATACCAGGGTGAGCGTTTGGAATACCATGTGAGAAGGGCTATATTTATTGACAGAAACTGATGCGAACCATGTAAAAATTCATTCAGAAGGGAATGCTTATACAGAGATATGAAATACAGTTTTCTTAGACCACTGGTAATGCACCTTTGACATAACTACCAAACTTGGCATGACAAGTGGCCTAGACTTACCCCAGCTGGTCAAAACTGCCCCTTTACTCCTTTTATTGATTGGTCAATGCTGTCTTCACATATGTACATAAAGAAATGTGATGGCAGTATGTACAGTGCTTTCCTGGAACAGCAACAACAGCAAAACATTAAATCATCTAATCCAGAAAAGTCAGCCATGGGTTAGATTAGGTCTGCCTTTCCCTTCTTACAGGATTATAGGTTATAACTTCCTCCTCAAAGGCTATACATCATTAATGTTGCAATAATATTATATAAGGATAACAAAAGTAATCTGCCACCATGCACCAATATGCAGACATAATAAAAGACAATATCGCTTCTCACAGCTATCTGGCCTGCTAATTATCCTTGAATATGTGTATTAGGCATGTTTCCATTTTGAAATCCCATTCTGTAGCTGCAAGATTTTTTCTCAATGCACAATAGAAAATCAGCTCTGTGTGCTGGGCTCATAATTTTCTGTGTACTTAGGACAACTATAGTTTAGGTCTACTTGCCTGTTGCTTCCCCTCTTGCTTCTATTTAGTTTACAGGCAGATTTACTATTTTTCTTCACACGCAAGTTATAGTGCTTCCTGTGCACTGCTGAATGTGTAATGTCCTGCAGGCTGACTGCCGGAGTAAAGATATCTCCCTGGAACATGTCTGGCAAAACCAGCTGGGGCATTTCTAACAGGGAAGGGTCTAAAGGCCATGGTCAGAACCAGGCTTCTGGTGGGCTTGGTCCTCTGCAACCTTGCCCTGTATCCCACACTGCACACAAACGGAGCTAAATTCTCTTTCCTAAAGGTTAAGGATTTGTGCAAAATAGTACAGACCTAGAAGTAACAGAGTTGGCAGGCCTCCATAATATGATTTTTTGGTGCAACTGATCTATGGCAAAGATTATCAAATGTTCTGACCCTGCCAGTCACTTCCCAAAGCTCACAAATGGACCAGAGCCATATCATGTATCATTGTAAGTCAAAAGAAGGGAGGGAACACCAGATGTAGCGAATTGAGGTGAAAGAACAATTACAGCCGTTCCCCAAGGAGTTCAGGGCTCATCTCAAAGTGTCAATGAGAAGCAGATGGATCAATAGGATCAATATCAGCCTCCCCCATGCAGGGAGGGTGCCTTACACAGGTACCTACACACAGATGGGTGTGCAACATATGCATATGATACAGTTCCAGTTTGGGAACTGTACTTGGTCTGGGCCACATGCACTTCATGAAAAGTAACTGTATCCGTCAGGGCAGAGCAGCATGCAACAGTGCTTGCTAGAAACCAGAAAACTGGAGGACAGGGTGAGACTATTTCTCTTTTACATTTCTATTTAGCAAGGAAACACTGTCCATGAGCATGGGAAATTATGTGTGACCATGTGCGTAGCTGCACAAAAAAGCACAGTGAGGAACACAGAAGCACACAGAAGCCACTTGCAATCTTGTCTAGAAAGACAGGGTTCAACTACACCTAGAAGGATTTAGACTCTTGGTCACAGTATCCAGCAGGAAAGAGTATGCAAGGACTGAGTTGTGGTTTCAAGCTAGTAAGTATGTTGTTATTTAAATGGAAGAAGCTTCCTACATCCAAAGTGAAACTTTCCAGGTCCCAATTAAAACTAAATACAATCAACAAATTAGTAACATTAGATTAAGATTTTGCTCTGTTCTCCATTTCAAACTATGTGCATAATTAGTATACGCTTTAGGTATGGCGAGTACAGGTAGTTTCTGGTCTCTATTTTGCAGATATTAAATAGTTCTAAGAAGGACATCGATTTATATTAGTACGATAGATGCAGCTCCTAATGAAACTTGTACATATTATACACTAGTGAAGTATTTATATTAAGTGTATATTTTAACCTCCTCAGATTTCTACCTCGATTTTTTTCAGAAGAATACATTGCACTCAGCACTTTACAGCAAAGTTTTAGTTCAGTAGACAAAACCTTCAATGTGGAGGTAAGAATTCAAAAGCGAGGTAAGCTTTAAGAACATCTTTTCAACAGTTGCAAGCTGTTTCTTGAAAATTTCTAGAATATGTAGCTATGTTTTCTCCTAATCTCCATTTTCCCTTGCCTGATGCTTGACTCCAAAGGGAGTTGTGGGTGTTTGGTGTTCCAGGAAAGAGCAACTGACAGGCTCTTGACTTTTGTAGCAAGAAAACAAATTGAATGAACTATTTTGAAACACTTGAATGCTTTTAAAGTGTCAATCTGTAGAAAAAACCCCATACATTAAAAAATGGTGTTGTGTTTATTTCAAAACTGTGCACACATTTTGGATGACCTTAATAATCTACCAGTGAATTAAGTTCTTAGGAGTGACCCTCTTTTTCAGAGTCAGGCTAGTCAAACTTTTCAAATCAAACCCAGTAAAGCAAACAAAGCAAAAAAAGTACTAAAAGATATCCTTAGCTTGAAACTTATGTTTAAGCACTTTCCTGAATAAAATGAACCTAAAGACGTGCTTGAGGCCTTTCTTGGAATAGGACTTACTTCACACTATGGAATCATGGTAAAAGGGCAGAGATATACAAAAAGACACAGATAAATTTCTGCATTATTTAAATTAATGTAATAACCATATCACTGCTTTAGCAGCATTGAACATTTCACCATGTTTCAGACTGTCATTTCATGAGTTTTCTAAGCAAATAATTGCATCTCTTTTCTTCATGCCCATCAGCTTATAAAGATGCCACGCCTTTATGAATTTAAAAGGAAAGTAATGCACTGAAAGGAAAAACAAATATGCTGTATTCCACACAGAACCTCATCCATTTCTACTATAAAACAAATAAGAACTTTATGGTAAGCTGAAAGGAAGAGAAAGTGAAGGTATAGTGGAGAACTTGTACTTGTGCCCCATGAGAAGAGCAGAGCAGAGCCAGTGATGATGACTGGGGTCAGGAGATCACCAGACAGATCCATGGTGATGAGATAGGTCCAAGGTGGAGCTGGGAAGTCATGTCAGCAAGTACTGGTAGCACCAGAGGTCCCTGGCCAGGCACAGACATGGTCACAGCACAGCTCAGGTGAGTACCATGGTCCAGGGCCTGAGTTTAAATGCAGTTAAATGCAGCTCCTCAGCAAAGTAGGGGAGGGCCATGTGGAGGTTTCTGAGGGTTGTTTCCCAGCAGGCTGATGCAGGTCACAGAGCCCAGGAGTGGGAGCTGGTCCTCACATGGGCAGCCAGACTCCTGCCTGCAGGAGAGGCTGCTGAGCTTGTGGGGCATTCAAGTTCCTTTCTGGATGGATAAGGATGGCTTGATGCCAAAGGATGAGATTCACTGAACTACACCAGATGCCTCATCTAATCAAAAGGAAATTCCACTGGCTGCATGAATGACTGAAATCTTGCAGAGCAGGCATCTCTCTGCAGCTCTGAATTAAAACTACTATATGAAATTGGGACTCATAGCCAGTCCCACATCTTCTCTTCCTGGAACGACCCACTTATGTTACTTCATAGCATGGTGGTGGTGGTCCAATCTATCTCATATCAAATTCTGCCTCACATCCTGATATTTCTTATTTCATCTCCTTAAAATTGAGGCTATATCCCAATGGTGTCATTACTGCTGGTTTAGCAGCACATGCAGTCTAACTCTGGATTCTTGGACCTTGCAGTTTTGGTTGAAGTTCTTCCATTTAGACTGAAGAGAGGTGGTAGACCATCCTTTCACCTCTACTGCCTTTCTGATGGCCCAGGAGATAACAGCACAAGGTTTGAACCCCAGCAAGACAGCCTTCTGAGTGAGGGGCAAAGATAAATGAACATCTGTGTGTCCCCTTCTAAAGCAAGGGCTGGAAACAGAGCAACTTCATAAAAGGTGGTCACCACCATCATGAGTTTAGTTTGAAAAAACAAAAGCAAGCAAATTTGCCTTGTCAAAAGAGACAGTTCAGTGACAGGGGCTGGCAAATCAAAAAGAACAAAGGCACCTAACTCTGAGCTGCAGAAAATGATGAATTCCAGTCACCAGCTTAGCTGCTCTCTTTACTGAAGAAGTCCAGCAAAACACAATCAGATGTGTGAATTCCTCGGTGATTTAAATCTTGTGCAGTGTCCCTGACCCAGTGGCTTCCCTTCAAGCCTAAATCTTTCACACAGCTTTTAGATTGGATGTCATTATAAGAACAGTGAAAAAGAAACCTCGTCATGTTACAAACAACTGCTAGGAAAAAAAGAGACAATAAATGTTTGGTAATTAATGATTCATGATGAAGCCAGCCTAACAAATGTATGCGTGTATGAAGTGGGACAATAGCAGAAAGGCTTTGGTTGGCCACTTAAAACAAAAGACAACACACTCCCAAATGCAGGAGCTCACTGGAGAACATCCAAGATGGGCAATACTACTGCTGTCAAAAGAGCAGAATGAAAGGAGTCAGACACAGCTGGCGGAAATCCACAGTAAAATTTCTTGAGGATAATTTTTAATTATATTATGATGGTCACAAGAGAGAGGCCGAACTCCTGTCCTGATAGAAATTGATTACCCTCCACAAGGT
Source organism: Falco punctatus (assembly GCF_963210335.1). Lineage (NCBI taxonomy): Eukaryota > Metazoa > Chordata > Aves > Falconiformes > Falconidae > Falco > Falco punctatus. Next base: position 46,131,506 of record NC_137582.1, read on the forward strand.
GTCCCTAGGAGAGGCTCCAAACGGAGCCAATGTTTCCAAAAGACAGTCTGGCTTCTAGCATAGCAGGTTAGCAATGTCCTGTCTTTCTAGCAGTGCAAAAGCCAATCTAATCAGGTGTGAAGCATTTGATGTATGGAAAAATTAACCAGCATCTAGAGAGAAAACCTGGCACAAGATGAAGAAACCTGGCAGCTGAGACAATAGCCCTGGCAAAATTTACAGGAGTTTCATTCCAATTTTGTTGAAGGTAATTCTTTTCTGCTTTCTATTCTGTGTAGCCTTTCTTTTATTTTCATTCTAGGCTGTAAATCCAAATAAGTAAGCAAACTAGTCTACTGTGTGCCAAGACACCAATCTGCAGGAAAGCACAAAAAGAACTTCCCATTTATTTCTCTCTAAACTCTGTTTTAAAACATGCTCCTAAAACTAATGTTACAAGCATCTTCTTATGGAATAAAAATGAGTTAAAATATCTGAAAGTATATGAATTGCAAACTAAAGGCAAAGTAAAGTCTTGCCATAATCGGTAGGTGGTCTCACAAAACAATGGAAAATATTATTATTTTTTAATAAAGCACTTAGCTAACATCGGTGTATTGCAGGCTGGAGGAGAGTTGCTGATGGAGTCTGGCAGCTTTTTCATAGAATTATTTGTCTAGACAAAGAATGTATGCAATGTTTTGTTTCAAAACAAAACCAAAACCAAAAACAAGTATCCACACTTAAGATTTATCTAGCACAGTGTTTCACCCAAAGACACTCTTTTAGCTCTTTCAGAAGATCATCCTTTTCTGGCAGTCCTTGGATTTCTTCTGCCTTCTTCCTTGAGATGTCTGTTGCTCTCTCTTTTTTTTGGTTTTGTTTTGTTTTGTTTTGTTTCTTTTTCCTTTTTCCTGTCTGCATACAGCTCCTTCAGGAAAAAGGAAAAGAAATTGTACCCATCTTTCTCTCATCCCAAATTCTTCTCATACATTTCAGCTTCCTGCATGTGGCTAGACTTTTGTGAAAGGGTTCCTATTGTTGTATTTACTTTTCTCACAAAAATTTAATTACACTATACCTGACTGACTGGTGCCTGCACCATAGCTTACCCTTACTGATATTTTCATATAACTCCTAGAATAACAAGACACATTTAGAAAAAATAACTGTTTCTTCATTGCAAAGCTGACCTAGACCAAGGCACTCAGTGACGAGCAGTTTAGTTTTCCTAACACACAACTGAACATCCAGGCTGTAGACTGGCTTGATTTGTATCCATGTATTTTCCTCCTATAACAATGTGGTAACCTGCACTAGTAATTAACATCTTCAGCGGGATGGTTAGAGCTTCAATAGCATCATTTTTCACCCTGTGCTCTAGAAGAAGCTGATGTCCTTTCTACAAAAGCAATAATATCAACTCCAAACTTAATTTGCTCAGGTATGGCTATTACAAAAAGAGAATTGTGTTGTACTGTATTGATCCTACAGTGGCAGTAATTACAGCAGCTGGAGCAGCTGCCTCTACATGTGGTAGATGTGCATCCACATGTGCACATCATCAGCTTCTATTACAGAGGAAATGTGGTGGCATATTTATGTATATATATTGAAGATGTACAATAATTTGAAGTAGCTTGCTTGTCACTGGGGTATATGCATGCCACTATCACTGGGCAATTCTAGTACAAGAATGCCAAGGCATGGATCCAGTATGGGGCAAAAGTGCACAGAGGCAGATAAATACATGGTAGACAAAAGATGTGGAACAGATGGGAGGATATTCCAGTAGAGACCCTTTACAATGAGCATAGCTCTTGTATAAACTGAGTGCTGAGAAAGCCAAGCATATTGTAATCTCAGCCATTTCTCTATTCATAAGCTGGGAAAAAAATTGAGGCAGGACAATTAACAGTGTGATGATACCACAACATCATTTTGACTAGTAGACAGCAATAAGAAACTATTCAAAACTGCTGTAAGACAATTTTCATGAAGTTGTGTCAACAGCTGGCTTTGATCCTCTTGCACATTGGCATGTGAATACACAAGGATATGTGCACCTACTCACAAGCCAGGGACTACTGACATCTGGAAGCAAACTCTTCCAGAGCACTACAAGTCAGTGGCTAACAAATTCTATACTGACAAGCAAATTGTCAATATTGAGGTAACAGGGGTTTGAAGACAAGTATTGATGTGATTTAATTATGAATGATGAATTAAGCTCACTTTCCCCAAATTAAGAAACAAATTAGTAAACATCTTACTGCTGGGGCTAGGTTCAAAGGCAGGAAATAAGAACTAAGCAAATTTCCTTTACTTACTGTACAGTCATGGGCATGAAGATGTGTGATGTTCTGATGGGGCAAAATGATTCTGTGCTGCTTCAGTATGCATTGCCGTTAGACTGTGTGCTTGCAATGATTTGAAGAAGCCCTTTCACAACTTACACATTTTCACTGATGTCATGGAATCCTTCTGCTGTTTCCACTCCTCCTGATTCTGATACCCAGATCTGTGGTCTGAACTTCATCCAAATCACAGAATATTTTTGTGAATCTTTTATTTCTTTCTGGCTGGACTACTATTCCCTTACATTATTCGCTGAGACAGAATGTCCTACCAAAGGTACAGTCTTTTCTTCCACAGAAGAAAGAAAATTTCCTCCTTAAACTCTTCGTCTTGACAAAGGCAGAACTGATTATTTTTTTTCCTTCAGTGTGCCTCTATTTCAACCCTGTGCAGCAACCTTCTCGAAGACCACCCTACAAAGAAGCCTGGCAGATACAATTCATTTAAAAGATACTGGGACCTGCTGCATTTGGTGGGGCTGGGTGTCAGGACAATGAGTCTAAGTCTGTTACACTGGTTACATTAATTTTAGTTATTTCAGACTTGGGATGCTTCATGAAGTGTTAAATAAGCTGGAGAACCCTGATCAGGTCAGGCAGCAATTTCCAAGGCCTTTAATAAGAAACTATACAGCCACACTGTGAATGAATGACTGAGAAAGACATTTCATATAGAAAGCTATAGGAACAGCAGTAGGGAGCCTGCAAGAATCTCAGAAATCCTGAATTTAACCTGTAGGAAAAGTCCTGAGATTTGACAGCCAGAAGAAAAGACATTTTGTGGTGAAAAGAAATAGGGCATTGAACCAGCATATGGGGCTTGTGGATAATAATGCCTTCTCTTGCTTGTGCTCTGTATCCTGGACAATGTCCTGAAATACAGTTATTGTGTTACCAACAGAAAGTGCCAAGGGCCCCTGAAGGGACTTTTTCACTTGATATTGCCACTGGGATTTATAAGTCAACCCCTTATCCCCCCTGCACAAGCAAACCCAAATTCCAAGCATATATAAGCCCAATTTTAAGGAGCTTGTACCTTACAGGTACAATCCAAGGAAGATTCCAAGAGAAGCACAAAAGGAAGTCATAAATGAACAAACCTTCCTTTCTTTCAGATTTCAACTTCAAATACATTTCTTTAACCATTATTTTCCTTGCTTATGAGTTTTATTTCCTGCATCATCCTTTCTACTCCTTCCTCTCCTAAGACTAGATGGGAATCTGTAGCATACCTCAACAAAAGACAGTAAAATTACATCATACATAAGGTTGGTGCGAAACTGTTTTAAAACTCTACACACATCTACAACTACTTAATTAACATAAATTATACTGTATTCCTGACTACAATGTCTATCCTAAATCTAGTAACAATAACAACATATCTTCACAACTGCATTCATGGGAAGGTCATTGTGTTAAGCCTATACCACACAGTGAAGCTCACCAACAAGGGAGGGAGGTAAGTGTCAGTAAAATACCTTTTATGAAAGAAGTCAAAAGAAGCAAACACAAAAGTATAGGGTTGGTTTTTTGTTTTGCTTTGTTTTGTTTAAATTTTCTGGGGAGTCAGGAAACTCCTGACATTTGAAACCTTGCTTTCAGAATAATTGGAAGTATCATTGAGGTAAAATGAAACTGTAGCTCCATGAAAGCCTAAATGTGTTGTCTGTATAAAGCTGAGTATTGCTACATCCTCGATGGAGAAGCCTGCTGGATAGCACAACCATTCCCCATTTCTAGGATGGGTGTTGTGTACAGCGACATGGGCAGGATGTGGAAAGAAAAAGAAGGCGGTGGTGTTCCCCTTCTTGATTTTTCACCTGGATTGTTTCAACCTAAAGCTGTCCTCTATGCATATTACGTATCTGATATTTTTGTCAAGTGCAGTTCCTTCAGACACTTGCAGAGCCCCAGGGGAGACAGGAAGCATCTCAGAGCCCCTGTCTTTGCCACACTCCTGCAACAAGGGTACACCAGGGCAGGCCAAAGAGGGGCATGCAGCTCCACAGAGCTGAGGAATTATGTGTAAGGAAGCTTGGGCTTACACTGGGTTTATGCTCTCCAGTCCCCTGCTGTGAGAGCTCCAGAGTGATTTTTAAGAGCTGCTTCATGGGAATTGTGTTGTCATGGCTGGAGTCAAGGTATGCAGTGCTCATCTGTTTGAAGAAACAACGGGGGAGAAATCTCTAGTTGATGAAGGCCTTAAGAGAGTTTCTTTTGACTCTTCCTAGGCTTTTTAGAACTGAGAAATCAAGCTTAATTGGAATTTAAAGACATTATATGGTAGGAATGACCGATGACACTTGATAGTTGAATCTGAATCAAAAGGACAAAACAAGTCATTTATAGGAAATATTTCAAAGGGCATTTAAATATCTTTAAAGATTTTCTATAGGATCCCTCGGTTCTTCAGGTCATTATTCAGAATTCATAAATAATACTGTAATGCCCATTAGAAGATAGGACAAAAAGTGTTTTCCATGGAGTTGCAAAAGCTTATGTACTTTTACATCCAAGTATATTCTTAGTATCAATAAAATGTTGCAAAATGCCCTTTAGTTAAATTGAATATACAAACATACAGACAAAAAGAGAAAACAGCTGAATTTATTAATTTTCTTTTTCTTCATTATCTTTATCATGGAAGTTGTGGGCAAAAAGATTATATGAGGTTAAAGTAGCCTGACTTCCTTGATACTTACTAGTTTCTCTTCCCATGTATAAACTATCTTTTAAACTATAAACAAGCAACTTAATAATAATAATAATAATAATAATATTTTATTATTATTATTATTTTAAGCCAGCTAGGCAATTTCTGGCCAGTAGTCTAAACACAGAAAACTGTTCTCTAAACTCAGAAATAGCCACACAAAGTACAGTCATGGTCCGCAACTTACATCAGACTTCAGCTGACAAAACTCACTTTCAAAACGATTAAACAATCATTACAGCCTCCAAGAGGTACTGACAAAAAGGAAAAAAAAAAAAAAAAAAAAAAAGCAAGCATCTCCACTGTGGATTATTTCATACATTCTGTCAGTCCACTACGTATTGTATGTTCTTCACAGATTATGACTGATCCATGACAGTCCTGAGACGGCCATTGCAGTTGTAGTATTATGGCTTTAAATGTAATATCGGACATCACCATGAGAAAAGAATACCCCCAGGAGTCGAGGACAGAAGGTAATACAGTGGCTCTTTCAGTGGTGTGGGAGACATGGCAAACTGCTGCATAGCTGAACAGTTCCCCTTTGTTCTCTGTTCAGCTATGGATCCAATTTCTCTGAATTGGGCTTATTACAATAAATATAGATGCACAACATGATTATTTATGGGAAGAAAACAGACAAAAGAAGTTGAGTTGCTGGTACCTAAAACCTCATTTTCCGAGCTTCTCCCCTTGAGGCCCTTTTCATTTGTTGCACCATTGTATTCTCATTGTTGCTCAATGATACAAGCCTAAGCTGTTCATCAATTTACCCACGCCCCCAATCTCTTTCTCTCTCATGTGCGCTTCCTCTCTCTTCCCATGTTAATAGTTCCCCTGAAATCCTATCACTTTGCTGGAGGATTGATGTAAGTCTCCAGCAATTAACATAATTACAAGCCTGATTATCTTCTAATTGCATTATGAGTATTTGGTTATTCACTACACAAATTAGAGAAAATTAAAGAGGAGCAAGATCCTGTGGTGTGGGTGGTATGCTTTCTAAACTGTTATGAGCATCTGAATGCTGTGAGATAACAAGAAGGTGAAGACGTTTTATATTCCTATTGGCTCACAGTTGTTCTTGTCATTGTGCAATTTTTTTCCTTCTTTCAACGGTGTTTCATGTCACTGAAAGATGCAGTACTGTTTCCTTTGTTCGTGCCAGTTGACTGACAACACACTGTAAACTAAAGTAAACGCTGTATTTTTCTATATAGGTTTGGTAGAATAAAATTATAGAAATTTGAACAAAAGGCACCTAGAGGATAGGCTTCTGTACTACTGAGAAACATCAATAATTCAAATTATTAAGGGATACTGTTTGTGGTGACACGAGAACATAACAGTAAACAAACATCAAGAATTTGAAGTTTTGTCTGTCTCATTCTGGTGTTTTTTGAGGTTACTGCATTATTACTTAAATAAGCAGGGATAAGTTAAATGAATGAGTAATTACTAGAGGGCAGTTTTAAACCTGAATAGCACTTTGGTGGGGCATAACCAATATAGGACAGGAGTCACTTTACTGGCAGCAATGCCAGCAATGAAGAGGAGTGCTGTACACTCAAATTGAAATGATGAAACCAAAACATAGTCATTCTTTTTTCTGCTCTTTTCAATATTACATCCCTTCTTTAGCACTCTGGTCCTAATAGTAAAGGAGGTTGCAATATCTTGAAGAGTTTTTTATTTACCTCATATCTTACAGCAAAGTGAATTTCAAGCTGTGTATACAACTTCTGATGAGTTCTCTAGCCTTGTCTCCCATTCAATACTGTAATTCACAACTGAAGAAACACGCTACTTCTCATTACAGAGGACCAAAGGGAGTACCATTATTTTACACCAATACAACAGCACACATTTTGAAGAAATGGCAGCAAATCTCTTGAATTTTACAGGCAGTCAGGCCCATTCCAGGCCTTCTGCTGGACAAGATAAAACTACTGCACACTAAAGCAAGGCAACATTCAAGTATCAAAGTCTCCTATGCATGATTCAACCAGCCTTGTTACTACTTATATGTCCCAAAGTTTCCCTTAAAACAAAATGAGATCTGTCTTACCCAAATTCCTCTTTTCATACCTCCTTAGTACGGGCAGGAAATGAATGCCATTTTTCCATATTCTCTAGGACATAAAAGTACGTCTTGCTCAGTAGAGCTGTCAAGGTCCATGACTCCTGGACATTTACTCATGTTGGCCATTATTAAAAAAATCAATTTAATACAAATTTAAAGGGGAAAGGGGAAAGGGGAGAACAATCTTAATTATATCATTCTAACACAGCCATAAAAACCAGAACATCATCAACAGAAGAATTTTCTTATATAGAAATGAACCATGTATATATATTTTCATTTCCTGCTGCCAAGTGTGTGTATAAAACTATCTAGGAACCCATCACCATGTAGTTCAACTGATCCATCTAGACAGAAAATAAAGAAATAAGCCATACACCATACGACTCCTTAACAGATAATTTAAAAGTTTATTTTCAAGTGGGGTTAAAATAGATTCAACATGAAATTGAATTTTTGCAAGTAGGCAAAATTTCATGTAACTTTTTAGAGCTGTATAACTTTAATAGCTGAAGACAGTGGGCCAAATGCAGCTTTAACGTAAAACACACTGAATTTAATGAAAAGGTTCACTAAATTTGCTGGCAATTTGCCCACTTGCCACTAGATTCAAGTCTGCACAGTCTTTCACTTTCCTCCAACTGCTTCTCAAAGCTGTCAGATATATGTATTATAGAAGTTTTCAGAAGTCCAGGACTGGTAGTACAAGCGGATTTAATAGTCTACTATCAAAGAGCCTGTGGAGAAAAGCCACCCTGCAATTCTGTCAGGCAAACTAAAAAACAACAGATCACTATTTTCACTGTTGTCTTTGTAAAAGGCCATTTTTTAAATTCCACAAATGCTTTGTTCCAAATGGCACCCCTGAAATTTAAACTGAAGTCTGGACTCCCAAGTGAAAGAATGGATTAGAAGCAAATAAACATGGATTTTTTTTCTTTTGCACTATCACTTTACAGTCCTATCTTGCAAGAAGGTAAGAATTATAAGCATCTGATTATTGGCAAAAGACACATATAATTCCTTTGAAAAAAAAAAAAATATCTGTGCAGTACATAGATAAAATTTCCACAACACAGTGACTCTGAGACCCAAATAATTTGCCCATGTGTATTCTTTACAAGTTATGTTAGCAATTTCCAGGACGCAATATTAATAACAAGATGGTCTAGAGCCACCTAAAAAGCCATTTAAAACAGAAAGTAGTAGATGACTTCAGCAGGCAGGCCATAATACCATGCCACAGCTATCCTTAAATTTGAAGTGTTATCTTCATTTTTGATGTGAACTTCCTCTACCACAGTGAAAAGCAAACAAAATATTGTTTCTCTGCTTCATTACTTTAGTAAGAAGGATTGACGATGTGCTTTGCTAGCAGGAAAAAATAATTTATTTCACTGTCACCTTATTTGTTCACCTGCTGCAAGGTAAATAGAAGCTAAGTCACTTTTTATTTATTTAGCTTTTACAAGACACCCATACTGACATAGCCAGCATTATCTATTGTATAGAACCACTCCATTACAGTGACCACGGAAAACAAAAATTGTGCGAGATTACCTATAACCAGCTTCTTCTTAATAGTTAATATTTGTTGAAAATATTCATCTTACAGATTTTTGAACACAGTGCCATAACTTTTTTTTTTCACTCATACCTTTTCCAATTTAAAATTTGTGTTAAAAATAACAATAATGTAACTTATTTAATGGTCAAAACGTATTAGGAAATTAAATGGTCACACGTGGGAGTTTTCAGTGTCTCGGTTTTATCTGTTATCAAAGATCTGCTATTAGCAGTAGTAAAATCTCTTTGTCATAACGGTACAAGAAATTTAACTGATAAATATATTTGAAAACACAGTTAAAAGCCAATTCCCATGTTAATTGCTCAGAGAAATTTCCCGCTAGGGTGTGGCTGAAAGCAGAGAAAGTGAGTAGGGATTGTACAGAGATTACTCTGTATTAGCGTAAAGCTTATCTTTTCCTGTGAAGTGAAGAATGGTATAAGCTCCACACTCAAAATGAGAGTATAAATTTGACTCAACAAAGCAGCCTGCCTGCAGGAGCTTGCTCCACGCTCTCATTTCATAGCACAAATAAAATGCTTTTTTATCCTGCCTTTGCAAACAGAGTAAAACATTCTAAGTAAAATAAAATCTTATATCAAGGGGACAAGCAAAGAATTTATGTTTTAGGAGACCACCTGATAGCAAAATGAGATGCAGGGTAAGAAGGTATTATGGGAAACAGATATAAGGCCACAGAAGTTAATGTAGTGAGGGTTTCGCTTAATTTTTCATTTGCTTCATGTTGGTTTCAGCAAATGCAGGACTGAGCTCTTTGTTGTCCCTTTGGTGGATTAGCAGTTGGCCCTGACACTCAACTGGCGCCTGCATGGGCAGATCTGCTGCAGCCTAGTCCCCACCTGCAGCTTGCTTAGGGGTGTGCTTTTCCAGAAGTTTGTAAGAAGCATTGGATTCATACCTTTCTTGGCTGTAACAAGAAGTTGTCACTGTCTCCCCAGATTACAAATAGGGACATTTCTCTCTTTGCCATGTGAATTCTGGTATACACTGTTACTTCACTTACAGTAAATAAAGAGGTTGCTTACTGCTGCAGTGTTTACCTCTTGAAATATTACTATTTCAAGAAGACATTAATATCTTTGAAATGTTGTCATTTTTGTTACTTTCATATTTGTCAGAAGTCTGTTTTCTAATGATGATTTTGGAAATATGCAAATTTTTTCCAAGAACATGAACATCTTTTACTCCCCTTGAGTTCTTAGGTCACTGTGCTATAGCTGGTCTTAAGCTCCATCTTAAAAATGGTCACTTACTCACAGGTGTAAACAGACAGGAGCACATGCAGTGGGGGAAACTGAAACTACCAGCAAGAGGTGGTGAAAGTGGAAAATCCAGGTTCAAGCCTCTCATGTAAAGCAGACAGGACAGACTGACCTTTGTGCACACACATCCATGGGCTAGTTGGGTGTGCTGTTCTATTCAGTTTTAACCAGAAAATCCTTCTTGAAACTGAAATTTTGTTGAAGTCTGTACATTTCTGGGAAAAGAAAAACCCATTTCAGCTAACCAACATTTTCACTGAAGGATTCTGACACAGTTCTCATGGTAAATAGATATTTTAAAATTTTTATTATGATTCAGTAGTGCTATATTTATGTAGAGTACATTACATTCTGTGTTTACTTAATCTCATAAGATGTAACAGTAATATATGGAACAGTTATGTACAGTGGGAAGACTTTATGTATGCATTTGATATATTAACCTGCTATTGTATGTTTATGGAACACCAATGAAAAAATACAAAATATTATAACACTTGATCTTTGATAACAATATTATGCTAATACATCACATTTTATGTATTCTGAAGAGACTTCCTTTCCACTGCAAAAAATCACCACCTCCCAGAATTTTTTCAAGACTGTTGTACACACATTTCCCAATAGCAGATACTTCATTTTCCTCACAATTCTGGGACCAAAAAGGCAAGATAGGTTACGAGGTATACTTCACATCATACTAGGCCATACTTAGGTGTACACTGTGCAGAGGTCTCAGCATCCTCATCTTTTACCAGCGACATCTGAATGCTGGCCTTGCTATTATATTGCAGCATCTGACCAGCAACCATGCCTTTGGTCTCCACTTTCAAGCCAAACCAAGAATGTAGAGAGCTGTCTCCAATGTTTCTGTTGGATAAGTACATAAACACATTTTTTACTTTAAGACAAATCAGATTTTAACATACTACAGTTCTGGACTTGCTGTACTTTTGGGGGCTAATAGCAGAGGACAAAAGTAGAGAAAGTAAAGAACTAGTCCAACAAATTCTGGCAGGAGGTCCTTGCATGAGACAGCAGGGACTTTAAGCGAGAATTTGATGTTTTCCTCACACTCATATCTTCTCTTTTTGTTAACAGCTGAAGATCTGGCTAGCAGTCTCCAGAGCAGCTCACCTGGAGAACATTTACAGTGAGCCACCAATGAGCTAATAATGGCTGGCAAATAATACCCTGGCACCCACATTATTTCCATACTCCTGGCACCAGACATTATCTCAGGGTCACAGCAGGTGGAAGTCACTGTTGTGCTATAATTCTATTTGCTGGAGAGGGGTTCTCCAGCAATCTGGGCAGAATTCAACTATTAGTAGTACTGAGTTGAAATTTATTTTTTCTGTTCACTGCATGCTCCTATTACCAAGTAATTTCCTATAGACTCAACCATGCATCTTACATTAATGTAAGTTCTAAACCTCTTCAAGCATCTTATTTTCCCACATTTTCCTCATCTCCAGCATCTGGTTGGCCTGCAACTGAAAGCCTAGGCAAACAACTAGTGACCCCTTTAAACTGTTTTCTAAATTTATGAGTCATTTTAACATAAAGGATAATTGCAATTTTATTAATAAATTTGGATTTTCTGCCTTTTGGTTTTTTTTATGCTGCTTACAGCCTTACTTTGGGTACTTTAATAGATTTTTGTCACCTTAGTTGGCAATGTTTAGAGCTGCCGAAGCCCTGCAGAAAAGACCTATGTAATCATGGCTGATTCTTTACAGTTTGGTGAAGAAAGCATGAAAAGTTCTCACTTGTGAGTTTCTGTTATTCTGTTCCACCACTTCAGTGGAAGAACTTTCTTGCTGTGACACACTTGATCTTTAAGATGTTAAAAGAGATTAGATGAACTCATGGAGGTTAGAGCTACCAGAAGCTACTGCCAAGCATAGGAGAGCATATCAAATGAAAGACCATACTGTGCTCACACTGTTTGCTATAATCTACGTGTACCCTTCATGAGTTATTAGCAGAGATAAAAGGAAGTGTGTCCCAATATAGTAATTCTTACAAACTATATTTAATCTCCAGAAATTTCTTTTCTGTATTTCAAAATTAACCAGCATACTTTCTGTCTGACTAATTAGGCTACCATTCTTTTAAAGGGCATCAGTTTGCTTCATTTCCAAATTTACTTACAGAGAATTATCTATTGCAACTACTCCAGTACATTTAGGTGCCTCTTCCCTATCACTTCTTTCAAGTTATTTTGATAAATGGACATACTGATGTTTGCTAACCACAGACGGTGATATTAGCGAACATCTTTGAGACACAGAGCAGGACTTTCACATATGCTACAATTAAAATGAAAAGCATTGCATGAAATTCATTCACCTTCTGGACAATACAACCTACAGTGACCCGGCTACAAAAATATAATGTTATATGGAAACACAAGTCACTAGCCCACGCCAGTAAAACACATCCTTTTAACAAGAACAAAACTTCATGGATTTTGCATTTACTGACAACAGCCAGTGACAGAGATTTCCATGGTTTTTTTTTTTTTTCCTCTAAGTTTCAAGGCAGTTTTAAAACTGTATTGCTGCTTTCTTCTAGATATTGTAGACCTAAGGGAAACTTTACTAATGACATTGAAATTTAAATAAATAAATAGAAAGGTGCAATACCCTCCACCATCACACTCATTCTTAAGCCTTTTCTTTCAAGTCAACCTTTCATTAGCCTCACTAAACTCACTGGAGTCCATATTTTACTCAGATGTCTTTAAAGCGTCTGTCTCTTCCCTCCTTTCCCAAGTTTGTCACTAAAATGTTTGTCATAGGTCTTTATTTTTAAAATCTATCAGTTTGCCTCATTTATGATAGTAATATAACTAATAGTAATCATACTGATATTTTAATAATTAATAATAATAAAGTATATTATTTTACCATCCCTGCTGATCATCTGCTTTAACTTGTCTGACAAAAAAATGCTGTAATGAAATATGTGAACTTAGTGACTAAGAATTAGGCATTATAACATGGCGTAGTCACTAATTTGTCTAGATGAAGTGGCATTGGAGGGTATCTTGTGTCTTTCACATTTCATTTGCAGTAACAATGATGGTTTTGTTAACACAGGACCTTGGGCTCCTTAAATGGCTGCTGGTCCACTACATTTGGAAACACAGCCTAAATAGCGTATGAAATCATATATTCCATTTTCACAAAGGCACTAATGAGGGCAAAAAATGAAAGCTGCACTTAACCCTACCCAACATTTAAATTTAGCAGTACTTTCCCTCCTGAATACAGTAAATACCATCTTAAAGATAAACACTGAAATATGTTGAAGATGCATATTATACATGAAGTATTTTATTATTAACCTTGCCTGACATCTAGTACACACTTCAGAAAAGCTCTTTTGGGCTCTACTTCATTGATTTTAATGGAAACCAAAGGCCTATTCTATAAAATACATATAGAAGGCCATATACCACAATGCAAGTAATTTGGCATACATCCATAAGTCTTGAAAGGAGAGGCACTTAGAAGTGTGAATGTGAATTGCTTTGCAATCTGCAGTGTAGTAATATAGCTGTCAACCATATTTCATGTTGTGCAGGACTATGGATAGAAAGCATCTCTGAAAAGACATGCTTTTTAACTAGCAGAGGCTGAATGACTGACATCCAAATACCCTTATTTTTGTTGGGGTCTAAAAAGTACTATTAATGAGTGCAATAGAGAAGACTACCTTTCACAGAACATGGGAAACTTACCCCAAATGTGGCTGAAAAAACAAAAACCCTTCCACAGAGTGTGCATGTAATACTACAGAGAGAAAAAGAGTTTGTGTATTTGCATATAGCCAGAAATGTGAAAGATGGTGGTTTTGGTTCGGAGGGTCTATGAATCCTTATAAGGTTTCAATTCCTCCTAATTTTGCACCCTTGAGTTTTACTTTGGGTTATGGATTGAAAAGAATAACACTCAAAACAGTACCCATCAAGTTACCAAGCTGCTGCTTTGTTCAAGATGAACTAATTAAAACCTACAAAGTCTTGGCAGCATTTCTACCTGAAATTGTATGTTTCTTAACATTCGCTGGCTATTTAGCTTCATTGAAAGGTTTAAAAAATTTGGCAAACCTTATATAAGTACTAGTTTTTTCTTCACTATCTGCTACAAGAAAGTGACTACTTGCTTCTGCTTTCATTATGAAACTTTCCCCACAATTTATACATGTCCATCTAAATCAGACAGTAGTGGCTGAATTCACGCATTAGAGTCATCTGAGATCTAAAAAAGATTATTTTGATTTCTGTAGCACAATAACATGATTTATGTTAAATTCTTTATTCTCTTGCTCAGTTGGGCATCTCACTTTCTGTGTGCTATGTGTTCTGAGCGAGCCACCAGATTTGGTGCAGTTTCTTCCTATTCTGTAATATCAGGATATCACTTACTCATCTTTGTAAAGGTGATTAGACAACTTAGGATGAATGACTAAAAACCAAGCATTACTGTTATGTTCAAACAACTGTATGAACCGTATATAGAAAAAAAGGTATAGCATTCACAGAGCAGGCATTTTAAAATGAAACAGGTTTTAAGTATTTAGACTCTGGACTGTAGGGAAGGTTTGAGTTATATACCAAATCATACCATACCCAATGCAATATTGCTGCTTAGATGGAATGAATGTTTTAAAAACCTGGTCACCTCTAGAATAAGGCTTAGAATTTAATAATCAATTCAAATTGGTCCAATTAGGGATGTAATCCAAGTAACTTTTCTCAAGAAATTAAGAAAATATCCCTGCGTGTATGGTGTCCTGTAGCCTCTATACACATGGTACACGTTTCACTTCAATATCTCACTGCTTTTCAGAAGCTGACTATAATTAAAAAAAAAAAAAAAAAAAAGTTTGAAATTATTAAGAAGGAAACCAAAACATTTGATAACAGATAAAACCACGGTCAGCGTCTGATTCACTGGCGCTTTCCCAGGCACAAGACATGTTTTCCCCAGGGGTCATCAGGTCCAGGCAAGCTGCATTCTTTCTGCCAGGCACTTTGTAATGTGCAATGAACAGTGTCATTTATTTTCATTTCCTCATACTTAATTGCATGCTTCTTGCTTCCAATATTAAGCCAGAAGGCAGGTGGTAGAAGCAGTAAACTAAACTACTACTAGCTGTCGGAGTTATGGACCATGCTACTCTCCTCTTGAAACAACCCAATTGTTTACAATTCAGCAGAAACTGCTGAACTGGAAAAACACTTGCTTCCATTGCACATTCAATAGAGATTTTTTCTTTTATTCTAAAAAAAAAACAACCCCAAACAAACAAACAAAAAAAACCCCTACACCAAAAAATGATACTCTTTAGCAAAGACAATTTACTTAAATTTATCGTTTCATCACAGTAATGGGAAGCAATTCATGAAGATACTGTTTTATTAAATGTAGCAAAAATATTTTTAAGGTGTAGTGGGATGGCTGCTTTAGCCAAGTAACATGTCAGTAACGCTACTTAATCTGGAATTAATGAATTCAGTACTAAGTTATTTAAAAATTTAATGATCATGCCTGAATATAGAAATAAGACATTTATCAGGTATGCAAAATTTAACCTTATCATATTTGGAGTTCAATTATTTCATTCATTGCAGAAGTTAGCATTTATTTCATTTTTCCATATTGTAATAAATAAAATAAAGCTTTATCCAGCACTTTCTTAAAGAAATTTTAACTTAATCTTCAGGGGGCACTCAGGCTTTATTTCTGGTGTATTTTACTGACAGGTATGTCACTTCTACAGACAAACCAGGATTTATTGGCATATTTATATGTAATGCAAAGTTCTCATGCCACTGTTCCATTCATGGATAGCACTTTATAATGTATAAGATTTTTTTCAATAGTAACACTGTAACTATTATATAATAACTAATATAACTGTACAGTAACAGATTTGTGTTATTGTTGAAATACCCTGCTGAAACAGATACTGGAAATCATGCCATATTACTGTTAAAAAATGACAAAGGGGGAAAAAATGGAGTAACAGTAAATGTATTCATGATCATTTAAAAAGTATCAGTTTTCACTCCAGTGACTTCTAACTCTACCCAACTGTTTTTAGATAAAAAGATGCTAGTTTTTCCTGCTGAAATTATCTAACATCAATAAGTAATAAATACAGGATTCCTACAAATACTATTTGCTTATGTGTGTAATAATACAAGTGTTAGTAACATATCTAGCTAAAATACACTATATCAGAACATGCTCTCCATTTTAGCTCACAATAGTTTTCCATGTACATGTTCTAATATGTTAATTAATAACTATAATAGCATACAATTACCTGTGTATCAGGAACATATTGCAGTTCACTTTCTTAAATACCATACTAAATGATTACTGATGTTGTTATTTCAGGATAAACAGCATATTTCAACCACAGGAAAGACAAACACATGCAAGTTCAGGCTGAATCCTGCAAATTACTCTACATGGAAGCTTTTACATCTTGGCACTACATCCTCTTGATGTCAGTGGAGTTCTGAGCAAAGGAAGGATCACTTTGCTTGCACAGTAAAACGGAATTGTGGAAGTCCACATTACAAGGATTGAGACATCCCATTTAGAAATAGCAGCAACATGAAAGCAGGCATACTTTATTATAAAAAAAAAAAAATAAATCAGTCCTAATCTCTTGTACCTGAAGAAAGATTATAGATCAAGGATATAAGTAGCTGGGCAAAAATTAAGTTACATTTGTAACCTTTCCCATTTTGAGCAATCAGTTGAGGAATTTCTTAGCTCATGTTGAATCTCTGTTCTTGTAGGTGATGTTCACCTGCACTTCTGTCATTGATGAATTTGTTTATTTTCATAAGTTATTTTTTTCTTCATAAAATCCTACGGTGCATCCAGAACATCTTAATCAAACTAAAGATACAACTGCTCTAAGAAGTGAGTGAGCAAAGGTTAAAATTTGGAACTCTACCAAACTAAAGCATCAAGTTTTTATTTTCTTGTATGACTTAGCTTTTAATATATTAAATTCTGCTTCATTTTAGTGGAACTCAAGTTTGCAGACCTAGTTTCCAAAGGTACTCAGGAACCTCATTATGTTTCAAAGTATTCTAACAGTCCCATTAAAATCAGTGGAAGTTAAATGTCTTTTGGAAATCTCAATATGTACTTTTTTCTTCATCCTTCAGCACTAAAATCTCTTAGGAAATACGATTTTTAAGACTATAGTTTTAGTCTCATTAGAATATCTGGTTCCTAAGCAACAAACTACTTTTTTTCTGGGTACCCTTACCATCTGTGGGGAGTGACCAAGAAAAGCAGAGGTGGTGTGGGCAATTTGGAGTGACCCATCACTGCCCCTATCCAACTGGAGGAATGTAGAGTAACTGACTTCTTACCTAGGTACATAAAATTAGTTGAGATGCATCAGACCGTATAGACCAGGGGTTCTCAAACTACAGCCCGCAGGCCAGGTACGGCCCCCCAGGGTCCTCAATATGGCCCCCGGTATTTACAGACCCCCCGCCGGGGGTTGGGGAGGAAACCAAGCAGCCGCAGATGACTGCCTGCCACTGCATCCGCGCGCCGGCCCCCTGGTTAAAAAGTGTGAGGACCCCTAGTATAGACTAAAACCAGGTACTTCTGGGTGTATTTTTAAAAAGTGGAATGCCTTTTCCCCATAACTCTGTCCAATGTTTTTTCTCCAACTCTCAACCTTCCTCTTGTGATTTGGGTTTTTTTAAAGAAAGATTAGAGGCAATTCCAGAAAAAAATGAGAATCCCAAATGAATATAAGGAAAGCTTTTAAATTCTGAAGAAGGGTTTAAAAAGTGCCTCTGCCCTCAGGATTCCCTATTGCTGAGTTCTCGGTAACAGTACTTGTAAATGATTTTGAGTTACCAATGTCCACCCACATACCGAAAAATGAGTATAAGGAGCAATTTTAGTCCTTCCCCACTCCAGTAATGTACTGTTTAATCACTTTTTTAATTAATATAACAAAAATTCTTCTCCTGGGGGGTGAGTCCACCACTCAATAGAACTTCTGGCACCCAACTTAGCAAAATTTCTTAACAAGTCCTGGGGAGAGCTAGGAATGGCACATAAGTCAGTGCACTTAGGAGAAACTGGAAATATCGAAGGGAAAGGACTATTCAAAGTCCTTTACCTGTACAATAATGCCTTATTAACATGCATAGGGGGAGATACCTTCTTCCACCCAGAAGTCAAAACATACAGTCTTCTAAGCACTTATTTTTTCATGAACCAAAGGGGAATAAGCCTTTCCTCACGCATTTTCCTCCCAAAGATAGCCAGATGCAGAACTGTTTTCCATCTCCTGCCCTGCTATAAATTCCATTTAGGACAGACTGAGAAAGCAAGATAGTAGTAAGGCAGATAACAACCTGCAGCAGAAAAGACCCAGAATTCATCACTTGATTAAAAAAACAATTATTTAAAAAAAAAATTTAGTACCTGATTGAGTCCAAAAGACATCTAACCCTCCCTTTCTGTAGGAGGAATCCCTAATTACTAAGCCCTTAGCAGTCCCTTATCCTTGGATACTCAGGAAACCATTAGTTGGGAAACTTTTTGAAGTGGGAGTGCCAGAGGGCAAAATACACACACATACACACAAAATACACACCTGATAGACCAGGCTACCAGGCTAGGTGGTATAGGTTTGTTGAAGAGTACTTTGTGAATTCCAGTAGTGCTCAGATATGACCTAAGAGACCATGCTGCTCTGCATGGTTAATGCATGGTTAATATTGCACTTCTCCTGGCAACATCCAAAAAAGACACGTCTCTCTCCTGCAGACATTGATAATTCAGGATGCAAGTGCTCCTGGCCTTACCCTGTAGCTGATTTGGGTTATTTTGAAATTAGCAAGGTAGGTCCTTACAGTACTAAGCATAAAGCCTGTTTGCAGAGTCCAGCCTGACATACTTTTGGAAATCAAAGGCCTTTCCCGTTGGACTCCACTATCTGTATTTTTAAAGTCAATCAAAAGTGTTGATTTTTGCAGACTCAAGACCAAAGTCTTCGCTGGAAAAGTTACACCATTTAGAAAAATTATGATCCCCAAAAGATATCTTTATTGGACTTCAGTCAAGAATACTGCTGAGCACGAGTACGTTATAGCATTAGCAAAGACAGACTGGCCTGCCTGCAACACAACTTGCTGTGGGCTGGTATAAGAACACCTTCCAAAACTGCAAAACCCACTTCCTTATTTCTTCATGGATTCACTCTACAGTTTTTTGACTTCCATTGTAACACTAGATTATGGAAGCATCCAAAGGTGTTTGAGGGCTGGCTAGAACTATAAGCATCTCAAACTTAAAAAGAGACATCTAAAATTTATATACTGAAATGCCTTTTATGTTGCCATTTGAAACGCATTTCGTGCCTAATCTTGCACATCACTCATTCACAGGTCATGTCTATATATCTATAAATTCCCAAACTGCAGTGTTTGTTTTTCATCTATCCAGATGAATACCCCCAAAAAATATCACTTACCCTTTGACATGATAAATGACTCTGTGGGGATTTTATTGCTGAGATGCAATACTCTGGAGAGTCATGCAATCATGCAATCCAATTAGTGGTTTAGATGGTGCAACATCATCCAGGGAATGAATGGGTAGAGATACTTTACAAATAATATTGTCAGGATTGTCTTTTCCCTACTTCTTCCCTAAATCGTCTCCACAGACATAGATGTACACACATACATTGATATAAGCTATGCAAATGACTGTCCTGAATAAGATCATTTCTACTTAGAGACACCATTGTTTGTGTTGAATTTCATTTATAAAGGCTTTTCAAAGTGTAGACAAAATCTTTACATAGAGTACACATTGATGAGTATATGTTGAAAATTAAGAGAAAAATATTTGTAAGCTGTGTCAGTTCCTATCGTCCATTTAAATTTTGCTTTTATGAAGGCATTTCAAAGCAGTGGAGAATCTACTTTGAATTTTTATTTTTATTTCAGCTTTTTCATGTCCAAATTATAAAAGGCAGATCCCAATTCTTTGGCTACTGCAACTTAATTTATGTCCAAAGATGTATTTATCTTTTTCTACTTTTTGCTATATAGTCGCTCACAGCTGAAATTGCTCAGTCATAATGAAAACACACTTACTGCATTCCAAATACCTGTATAAATGTCCATTTTGGGGGTTGTTTCCTTTTATGTAAAGTTATCTGCAAGGAAAAATATTGGCAAAATATACAATTTTTGAGAGAGTTTTCAGTAAAAGTTAAGCAGAGAAAAAACCATAAATTCCAGGTGCCTATTCCATTAAGCCCAAATCTGAGTAACTATTGTGCAGTTCTGATGCCTAATTTTGCTATCATTTCTACTCAGAGTTTTCCCCATGCCTCCTACAGAAGCTTGTACCACTCATAACAGGGGTAATAATGTTAGGTTATCCCTCAATTTCTTACCCTTGCCCCCAGTAGATGATCTACAAATTAGATAAAGTAAAAAGTCTTGCCATACTGTGATGCAAAACTCCACTTTTCAAGTCATTCATCCATAGAAAACGATACAACTTCCTTGAGCTGCATTATCAGAGCCATATGTTGCATCAACTGCAAAATGGCATGTTTATTCTGTTTTGCGTACTTCATTCTTAAATTTGCTTATTCATTCATGCCTAACAGAAAAAATAAGTTCTTGCCTCCTTAGAAGTACCAATTCAAAAATAATTACACTGTAGAAAAGGCATAAAATTCTTAGACCTTGATACACCTTCCAAAAAGTTAGCATGAAGTTGTCAATTTTCTTTTTCTTCATCCCCCCTAAACCCTTTTTTCAGTATTGCAAGCTCATTTACAGCAAAATATGTCTGAATGGAAGCAAGCACTTATTTTTTATCAATACCTTTGCATCTAAATTATACCGAGGGAATTTGTACTTATTAAAACAAAGTTATTGAACATAATTTGGGTGAGGTATATTCCTGTAATCTTTAAAGTTATATAACTACGAAAGGTAACATCAGTAAATGAAATATATATTTGTCTAATTAATTCACTGATTAAAACAAGGCACATAATTCTTTCTTCATTCCTCTTTAGGCCCCTATTCAGAAAAGCACTTTAGGAATATCCCGCTCTTTGATGTGCCTACCATACTCCTTTAGGTATATGCCCAACAAAATGTCTAAGGATGCATTTAGGCATGTGTTTAAGTGGTCTGCTGAAACCAGATGTTAGTCTAGAAAAGCATGCAGGGGAAAGCATTCATCACCCTTGGGTTGACGAATCTATTAAAATATGCTTCTGACTCAAGAAGCATAGTAAAACAGGGTAAACGTTTATCCCAGCTGAAAGGAAAAGCAGAAAATGCTTTCAGAGGCTGACCAAACCTCTCTTTCTACCACAAGTCCAGAGCAGTAAAACAAAAGCAAAGCTTACGCATTGGAGTAAGTACAGGAATTCACAGCACTTGCTGCACAATCCTTTTCAGAGCTTCTTGAACTCAATGGTTAAAATCTGCTTTATAAGCTAAGAGGACAAGAAAGGCTATCATTACACTAGCTGGTATCTCATCTAACCGCTACATAATTAAAGCACTTTTTCATATTCACTTTGTTTCTTAGAAGACTCTGTCTGCTTAGTAAAGTCATGATGTAGTTTAGACCATTTGTTCAGATTTGGGTTTTTTTCACTACTACACAACCATAGTGACCTGAACACCAAATGTATATTTTCTTTCTCAAACACCCTAAGTTATTTTATGTAAAAATGTTACGCAAATTAGGCAATGTGTTGACTCATTCTGTTTGTCTCTCTTGTATTTATCTCTAAGGCATCTATCACCATGGTGCCTAAATGCTGTGGTATCTTAGTGTTTGCCAGCTCTCTACATCATAAGAGTAGCATCATCATTTTTGCCCACATTTACATAACCTTTTTATATAAACTGTAAGGAAGTACTAGCTAGGACAGAACAACGTCTGGATCCAGAACATGGATTAAGTGCAAATAGATGTTTTCTATACTAATATACACAAATCAGTAGTAAAATTAAAAATCCTTACTGTTTCCTTCAGTCTTCATTCACTTTGAAAATATAGCCTTGTAGTAAAAGGAGCTCTGTTGATGAAGGATTCTCTGATTTCAAAACCCCTTGACTCTACTTAAAATCACTCGCATTCTACCTCCTAACTAGCTTGGGTAAGCACACCTGCCCACCCAACAACATGCTGTCCTAACGATGTTTTGTAGCACTTAATTCACTTCCTTTCTTAGAACACATTCGGATTGCGTCTCCCCCTAAAATATACTCACGAAGCCATATTAGATCCAGACCAATGTCCTCCCACAAACAAGTTGTGCTGTCATGAGACCTGGGCTGCGTAAGCAAGCCTGCAGAGCTTCCAAGCTGTGCAAACTAGATGAGGGACAAGTAACAGTGGCAGTTGTAAAAGTGCACCTGCTGCTGATGGTAAAAGTGAAGACGTTTTTTTCCCCTCCTCTTTCTTCAGTAACAGTCAAATGGAAAGCACAGGAAACTGTAAGTAAACTTTATATTTGAAAATACTAACTTGGGCCAAAACATTGTGACTGTATATTTGGCTCACCTTTAAATAGAATGGTTTTTCTCCCCAAATATTAAATGGAAAAAGTGTAACGAGAAAGAAGTGAAATGGAAAATTGCTAAAGCTGAAGAACATCACACACAAAAAGGCAGCGTTTTTTTCTAACAACTCTGAGATGATATGAGAAAGAGAGAAAGAGTGTGGAGAAGGGGGAGAGGGAGGGAGAGGCAATACATGGGAACATGAAGCAGACTGAAGACAGAATGTGAAATAATTGATATTGTTATGGTAAGACTTAAAAAAAAAAATAGGCGAAATCTGCAGAGGCGCTTTCAATACCATAAATATCCTGCAGATTAGGTTTTCCATAAAATGCTTAAATGTAATTGGACTGGTCATCATTCAGAAAGCTGGATTTTTTGTAGTTCCTCTTGCTATGGGCCAGATTGCTTCTACTTTTTTTCCCTATAGCACGTTTTACTCTGTGGAGTTTATCTTACTCCGTGCAATGCTGCATCATAGTTAAAACACAATTCTTAGCCGATGTTTCCATTTAAAACCTGTTTTTTAAACCACTGATAAGATGATAGGATTATTATTGGAAGGTAAGGCCCTCCAAATGTAGAAAAATGGGAAAATGTCTCACTTTGCAGCTGTTACTAAGGATGGCAACAAAATTTGACAGCTGACATTTGAGGAAGTGAAAGAGCTTAAAATATTACATCAATAAAGCATATTTTGTCTTTCTTAATGGAACATATATAGTAAAATACTCTTCTCTAAATTTAATACCCAGATTCTTCATTGATTAACATAAAGTTGTACCACCAACAAAATACAATTCAGTTTTAGCACATCCAAAGCCATATAAAAGTTACGATTTCTATATATACAGCACCTTATATCTTCAAAGAGTTTGTAAATATCAACACTTCCCTTGTCATCCTATTTTACTATTGCAAAACCCAAGACTCCTGACATCAGAAATGTGTAGAACATGAGAATTTATATTTTTCAAAGTTCAACCGACATTAGAGCAATCTAAAATTTCCACTTACTATATGGGAAACTTTGCCTAGATAAAAACCAGGTCCCTGTGAATTTCTACTCTGTGGAGGTGGGCACAGGCATGAAAACCTCTTCCTTTGCAGAAAACAAGTTAACATCACCATTTCTTCTCAGGATTACAAAATTCTTTGTTGACTAAATTGCTCACAATCTCTGCCTCCCAAGATATCAAATAATAACACTGATCAGCTATAAAGGAACTAGCCAAATCTGTCCATCTCATAAGTGAGTCTTTTTCTACATTTTAAAGTACTCAACAAGAAACTGGTGTTCATATTCCTGTATAGCCCATTGTTACGGCATAGTTGTAAATCCTTCCATGTCATATAGATTCACATGACTGTGTATGTTATATTTCAACACATTTTTGAAATTACTTGATTTGATCTACCTTCTTTCAGCTGACCTACTGAAGTTCAGGATTGCTAGCATGGCTAGCTGCTCTCAGAGTTCAACACTTCTGTACAAATGACTGATAACACAGTGACTGGTGTTAAATTCCGGACAGATTAAACGAAGCTCATCCCCCCAGATCTGAAACTTCTTCATGCTCATTTTTTAACATCACATAACAAGTCTTGACTCCTTATAATACTGTTCTGCTTTTTGTTCCCTGTCTTAAGGGAATTTTCGTCCTTCTAGTTCTCATGGGAAATTGTGTTAAAATTCAAGAACCTGACCTTAGGTTGCGTTGAATATTCCCATTGACTTCAGGCCATAAAAAAGGAAAACTGTGGAGAAGAGTTATATTCTGTCAGAAAGAATATGGCTCCAAATGCTGGAATCACCCTGACAGCTCTATTTCAGAAGTTAGCCAAGGAGAAAAAAGGGGCCAGGCATCTTGAAAATTACATACACAAACCTCACACACATGTATACACATACAAAGCATGAAGGAGAATAGAGGAGAGAACCTGGAAAGAAACCCTGCCAATTTATCAAGTGGCAGATGAATTATCCCCAAGAGTTTCATAGAAGCAGCAGACACCCCGTTTTAAGGTGACATTTTATTTCAATCTCAGCTGCAGCATAATCTAGGATCCATCTGTTTCCCCCATTCCCCCTCCCTTCCGCTCACAGTCCCCCTGCTCCCTTCCCAACTCACATGCCGATATAACCCAAAGGAATCACTTCATCTCCAGTACCACAGTTTCACGGGCCCTACTGGGTAGGTAAGAATTGCAGGAAGAGAGATGTGACCAATGACAAAAAAAAAAACAAACAAACAAACAAAAGGAAGCAACACATTTATTTCAATGAGCTTTCATCCCAGGCAAAGCTTAGAAACTGCATACTTTTCTGATAATTTTGGGTGTGTTTAAGAGTATTTCAACATTCTCCCCACCAATAATATTTTAGGGAAAACTAGTGACCAGTGACTGGATCTACATGAGCTGTCTAGCTCTTGCCATTGTTTCCACTCAATATCCACTATTTATTTTTCCTGTATGATGGCCCTGCTTCAAGTCTTCAGGTTATTACACTACGCAAAAAGTAAGTCTTAAAAAAAAGAAGAAAAAAGAAAAGAGCACTGGAATTTTCCAAGGTTTGGTCTTCCTTAATACCAGAAGCACGTTTCATCTCAGAGTTTAGCAAGAGGACTTCTTTATGCCATTTCATTATTGGTTTAAGCTAACCTAAGTATGGAGGCATGCCCACTCTCTCCACCCTCTCCTCCCTCCTTGCCTCAGACCTAGGTAAATACTCTTCTCTTGTTTCATCACTAGTTTTCATGCTGCCACACAGTCAGCTAGATTAAAAACCCCCAAACGGTTCACCGGACATCTGAGCTACACACTCATTTTCAGCCAGCTCCTGATACAGCTGACCGTGCAGCCATGAGCATCCTCACCCCCCACAGGAAGGCAGTGGAAAGATGCAGCTGGAGGAGGGAGGAAAGGAGAGCAACACCACCACTTGCAGCAGCAGCATGGATTTAAATTTGCTGAAGCTGACTGCAAAACCACACCTTTGTTACGCTAGGAACAAAAACTCTTAAATGAATCAAACCGTACAAAAGAGCAGACCTGGATACTTGATTCTGAGTGTTCGAGGAAGACAAACAAATACAGAGATTCTCCTGAATCAGAAACACCAGATGGCACAGAAGCATATTTGAGTATGTTTCCAAAGCAGAACTATCAATAACACCCAGCACCTGGATGCTGTGCCGTACTAACTTAGCACAAGCAGCGCTAGTAATTATGGGACTGTATCCCTTAATTTGTGTGTGATAACATGTGCACCTCTACAAATTTCTTCCCATCAGGTTAAAGGAGAATTTTTCTGGCCTTTTTGGGTGTGCATGGAGAGCACTTTGGGAAGCTGCTGGAGGATATACAGTATTTCATATGTGTTATAGCCCAAATTTCAGCAATAGTGATTCCATGAGATCGATTGCATTAACACTGCTAGTTTATACCTTTTGATGGCTCCAGTTTACCATGCTCAAATGTTTGTGTTGGCGTGTTACAAAACTGCTTTTATTAAAATATGAATAACTTTTGCAGCACAGTCAAAGCTAAGAGGTGCCTTTATACCACCTAAGACAGGAAAAAGGCTGGGGAAGCAGGGCAAACACATGCCTACAAACCCAGCCTGATTTTGTTGCTTTAAATTGTGCCAGTGGGCTAATTTGCTTCTGGGGTAGGAGGAAAGTAGTTAACTGCCCTTGTGCAATCTCACTCCCCAAGAACACCTCAGTCTCATGTAAAGCTATCCAGAGAAACTGAAATGCTGCAGAAATATTTCCATTTTTAATAGTTGACAACAGTAACATTAAGTATTCGAGTTATATTTCTATGATACTTCAGAAGATCTTATCTTGGAACACTTGTGTCTGCTGACTAATTACATAAGTATTGTTCATTTTGTGTTCTTATTACCCTAAGAGTGTGTTCACAAAGTTAGTCCTTTATCTGTGACGCACATCTGAAAGAGAAAAACAAAAAGGCACAGAAGCCTGGGGATTTGATTTTTTTCTTCCAAGATATTTAATTGCTATTACAGCCAGAAACATGTAATACATCAGAATATAATCTTTTTTGAGAGAAAAACTTGGGTTAACCACCAGCACAGATTCCATGTGATAGCAAGCAGTCTCAGGAGTCTTAAAAAGCAGAAGATGGCAGGCTAGACTTTCACTAGTTATTTGTAATTCCTTTTATAAATTTTGGGCACAGAATCAAACTTTAACATTCTACATAGAAAGACAGAATCTTTCTGAAAGATCTTTTACAAATCAGCAAGACTGGAAATAATTTGATAGAAGACTTAGTGTGTACGCTTTTTCAGCCATTTCACTAGAAACTCATTTTGGCTTTCTCTGAGGTAGAGATAAACCACAGCTAAGAGACAGTTATTAAATCTTCTTTATACTTTCTGTATGAAATGTATTAAACTACAAAAATACTATATTCAAATAGGGTTAAGGTTCTGACTTAAACCCACAAAGACATGGAAATTCAGAAATATTGTGTCTCCATACCCTTTACTCTTCTCAGTGTAGCTAGGCATTGTAGCAAAATTACTTCTTGGGCTCAGATTCCTTAAAATTTTTCTTTATGGTACATCTCTCCTTAAAGGTACTTTCTACTTCAAGGTTCTTTCAGTCTGCATCGTCTCCATGGGCCCAGGTTAAATTCTGCCCTGGACAGTTTGGGGTTTTTATGATTTCCTTTACTTTCCCTTTTTTTTTTTTTTTTTTTTTTTTTTTTTTTAATGCTTACAGAAACAAAAGTGACAAAAATAAACCAGAAAGTACATTATTGTTAGTCTCAGCAACTGACTATATTTATTTTTTAACACACGTAACTGACAAATTCCATGATAATGAGAGACAGGCAGGCAGACGTAGGACAAGCATAACTCTCAGCATGTGTAAACACATGCTTTAGCTCTCTCCCCCCCTGTAGAGTTCTACCTATACACATTTCAATACTTATGACTTATTTCTCCAGTGAGCTAAAAAGGAACCTTGGAGTTGATATCGAACTAAGATTTTGTCCCACATGATGGCATGGGACCTTCTTTCACGATGAACTTTTTCCCCCTTGTCCTGAACATAACAGCAACCAGTGAAGGCCACACTTTATTCAAAAGAAAGACACTTGCAAACCATTCTTCCAGAGGGGCTCTTAGCTTTGAAACCACCTCCTACCCTGTGGTACAGCAGTTTGGGCCAGCTGACCTCTTGGGCAAATTGCAAATTGTGCCTTCAAAGCAGGGAAATTCCGCTGTGGGGAGAGGGAAGGTTATCTTAGGAGGATGGGTATTTTTTCTACGTTCTACAACTGTGAGCAAGTCTGAGTTTCTCCTTATTCTATTTCTAGTTATTCTTTGGTTTTACTTAATTACTGTCAGTGCATTACACAGGCAACTGTCTCCATGCAGCTCTTATAAATCCATATGCATTCAACAAATTGCTAAAAGCTTGATAATTTCAAACGTGACTTGGGGCTTCCCCTCCACATGCTTCATAGCATCTGATTAACATGCATGTTCAACTCTGCTGTACTTACACATGCTACTGAAGCATCTGTTTTTAAAGATGAACAATCAATACTGACTATTCATTCCCTTCAACTGGTACTCCTGAAAAATGGAAAAAAAAAACCAAAAAAAACCAAAACCCAAAACAACAGAACAAGGACCATTCCAATAAAAAAAACCAAAACATTGTGGTTACACTAAGGCAGATGATTTGGAGGACACCCATAAACATTAATCTTTGCAGGTGATAAAAAGTAAAACACACAAAATCCTCAAACAAATAATCCTCAACAAATTAGTATAAGACTTGAAAATAACACCACTGATATATTTTTATCTTCAGATACCATAGAACAAGACACAGGATTTCAGGAATTAATAGGAATGAAGATATTCCTTAAATAGTAATATTAAGCATGTCTCTATAATAGACAATCTCTGTTAAAAGAACAAGACATGCAGAAAGTAGTAGCCTTGATCCAGAAAAAGTATTTCTGCCTCATACAGCATAGAGAACAGACATTCAGGAATAGCTCATCCATGAGAAATGGTGATCTGCTACTGCTGCCAAGGTCAGTCAGACCTATTGTGACATGTTCTGTAAATGCTGACTCTATCACTTACAGTTTTCCAAGGACTTGTTTAACACCTAGAGATTTTTTATTTTTATTGTGGAACAAAGCTATGACATGAAACTGTCAAACTAGAAAGCCCAAAAAAGGATGACAGAGAGTTTTTATTAGATTTGAGGTTGACAGCTCCACTGAGAAAAGAACCATGTAGTTAGAAGAAAGGTGGTCTGAAGTTCCTGGAGATCCAGTAGGAAAATGCTGAAATCTCAGCAAAGAAGGAAATTCTGTTTTCAAGCCAGCAGTCTGACAATTTATCATACCCCTTAAAAACTGATGGCGGATAACATGTTGGATGATGTATCTGTATCAGTCTATCAGGTGTGAATGAGACAGGATTCATCTGCTACAACAGGAAGCTGTAGTGAAGTCCCAACGTTCTGCACTTCAAATGACCTCTGTGCCCCTTATGTGGTGCATTTCTGATGGTAACCATAAGTTCATAGGGAAGTAGATTAAATTCAAGCACACCTTTTTGC
This sequence comes from Falco punctatus, assembly GCF_963210335.1. Lineage (NCBI taxonomy): Eukaryota > Metazoa > Chordata > Aves > Falconiformes > Falconidae > Falco > Falco punctatus. The sequence goes on from NC_137582.1 coordinate 46,160,742, forward strand.
TTTTTACTTTCTCTAGTTTTATTATAAAAAATAATTATATAAAAAAAAGGTAAGCTGTAATACCTTCTAGGCCTAAAAATAAACTTTTACTCTGTGAGCTCTGCTATATTTATATGTACTCAGAGAGAACGGAGTTTGGATCTCTCTTTCTGTTAGCATCTATAATTCTGGGCTTGAAGTACTAATTAAAAGCACATAAAAGAAGGTACATGGACTACTTTTTCACATAATGGGGTGGGAGTCTCCTGTTGAAAGACCCACCTTGCTTGGAGCTTTAAGAAACATCCAAGGTATTGCTTCACAGAGCCCTTGTGAATATAAAGGACAATGAAAACTGTTCTCTAGCAAAAGACATCTGAGCCAGATGAGACAGCACAGCATAGAAAAAAGAGGTTTTAACTAAGCCTGTAAAGATCTCATGCCAGGAGAGCTCATGCAGGGGCAATTCAGCTCTGTTTGGGAGTTTTATCAAAAAGGAGAATGATGACTTCATTGTTCTGAACTGAAAACTGATTAATCATCTGCTTGGCATCTGCCTTGGCAGATAAGAATTCCCTTTTCAATGCTATGGAAAAACTGGTGATACAGACTAGTCCTCATATTGTCACCTGTCTCTGCTTGCAACCAGTCCTCTCTTCTCTCTTTCCTTTTTCCTGACTATTCAGCTGACACATAAAATGTCTGTAAATATATATAGGTATTTTTAATGGTATCAAACATTTGTACAGATTTGTTCTCAAGACATCTGCATATGATGCAGTCCCTAGATAACATTTGAATAACTTCTATGGATCCCCGCTTTTTGGAGGAAAAACCAAAATACCTTTAGATAGGCTTTTTAATTTGCAAAATAGACTGCTGAAAACACAATTTTCCTTAAAAAAACTTGTTTCTGAAACCCCTCAGTACAGTTCTCCAGTACACTTCAGAAAAAAATAGCATGAAACCAAAAATTCCTGATCCCTTGTACTTTCTAGAAGTTTCATGATTGATTTAACAAGATAAGTGGAAGAGTGGAAAATTGGCAACCTTAACACTTGGGTATATCTTGCAATTGAGAACTAGCATACACCATACTGAGATGTATTTTTGAGCCTTCTTGCATACCATGTGGACAGAGTATCTCATATAAAATCACTTTGTAAGACAGGAAATACAGGAAGAGGAAAAAAGGAACTTCATGTTTCCCTTTGTTTCTCTGACCATGAGAAATAGCTTGATTCCAAAGCCCAGTGAAATATTTTCTTTCAAGATTGGCCTACCTTTTGTACGTCTGCAAGGCCACATTAAATTTGGTAACTTGAACCAGATGGCTGTGTCTTTGCAGCATATGGAAACAGATCAAAGCTGCAAATATGCAAGGTGAATTCTACATTTTTATATTTTTTTCATGGTTATTTAAGACCTTGATTCTGTGAGATGTTGTGTGCTTAGTTCCTACTGTAGGCAATGGCAGATGAGTGTGTAAGAACCTTTCGTGAGATGTAAAACACAGTTCAGGTTCAGCCTATGTGTTTATTCCTCCTCTATCTGTTAAATTGTCTGTGTATCATTTGTTTAGAATGAGAAGACATGGCAATACTCAGGTTTTCTCTTTCCCTTGTTAGAAAGGGAAGTCAGGGGCTTTCCTTAACTACTTAGAAGTGAACTTTACTTCCTTATAGAGATAAGAGCAATTTATTTCCATGCAAGTGTGATAATTTGGTGCCAGTCATTTTTACGTTTAACAAACTAAACAAGACAGGAGCAGTGGCTAAAATAATAAAATAGCCGCCTCTTTCATTACATGTTTGACAACACTTGATTTGACACACTATTATGTAGCAATACAAACTGTTCAAATACTCTGAAACATATATCACCACTACTAAGCTTTGATACCATATTGCAATTTTTTCTGTTTAAATACACTGATTCATGCCTACTTGTGAGTACACACTCAGAATAACAACAACACTTTAAATAAAACTATTTCTTAAAAGGATTTGAGTTCATTCTGATGACAAGACCAGATTAATTACTTTGGTTTAAATATTACGTAATCTTAAAATCATTAACTTTTGCATCTTCCCAGACCCAAGTGTCATACCCAGTTTAATAACATAAAACAGGATAGCCACACAAAAGGGACAGACCCTTCATCCTATTATTATTTAATTAACTACTCTCTAGAAATTGATGAACATTGAGCTTTGTTCTGAAAGGTAAATAGTCCCCTGAGTCAGCAAGTAAAGCAAAATTTTCAGCAGGAGGGATTTTCTCAGCAAAACCTCATCACTCCCCTTTTAGGTTATCTTGCCCTTGTGGCTCCCAAAGTACAGTCCACAAAACAGGAAGCAAAATTACTTTCCCATACAGCTGTTTTTAAATTTGTAAGAGAATTTTTTTCTTTAAATAAGAGCCAACCTCATGAGAAGGACCTTGTGGTGCCTATGTATAAAAATAATAAGCCATCATTACGGTCTCACATTTCTTTCTACTTGGGAAAATCAGGAAATCTTCTCTTCGTAATAGATGATCAGACATCTTTGTCTGGAGATCCCAAATAAAACTGGGTATAGACATGTGAGATTAAAACAAAAAGATGTTGGGCTAGATTCTTTTTTAAACTAAGATATTTTCACTTCTTTTTGGCTGAGAACATGATTTACGCCCACTTGATGGCCCTCCAATATACTAGATGGAGTAGCTGGGTGAGACATTAAGGCAGACAAGAAAATTGCCTCCGTCATCTTGGACGTGCTTGTTTCTTTTAATTCTGACAGTCTGACCATTGCAGACCTTCCATGAGAACATGCAAATGGCTCTACTGGTATAGACTGCCCTGCCAGTACTCTGCCTCCAGCTATGGCTCTAGGCGTGACAGCGTGAACAGAGGGCAAGTGTGTGCAATACTTCCCTCCATCCTCTACCCCTGTGTCTCTACCAACAGCTATTTTCAGCTCAAAGGAGTTGCTGATCCATTTTTCGTTTGTCTGTCTAATGACCTCCTTAAGTCTCCAGTCTGCTATGCAAACTTCTGGCATCCACAATGCTGTTTGGCAAGGAATGTCATATGAGTTCTCCATTGCATGGAGAATATTCATACTACGTCGTCTCACTCCAGCAGACAGCATTTTAAAAAATAACAACTTTTTTAGTATCAGCAGATACAGATCATGTTTCTCGAGACATTTGTTCCTATATATGTATGAGAAAAGCAATGACACTCATATGCTGGTACAGGAACCTCTATCAAGACTATTTTGGAGACATTCACTTGAATGTTGAATGGCTTTAAAAACCCACTGTCCTTCTGAACAAATGTTCCTTTTAAGCTTCTAAAACCTGATTCATGCTTTTTACTCTGTTGCAACTTTTTTCTAGAAAATGCACTTACATGAACTTAACTGGCCAAGTTTGATATACTGTTGAATTATCCTGGAAAGGGCCTCTGCTTTCTCAGTCCATAGAGGGAAAACCTACAATAGTGTTAACATTTTCAGTTCCAGTCTGCACTAATGCATTATTCTGAAAACCCCAGAGGAAACATCCCCTACAAAACAAAAGAACACTTAAGGGATTAATATATATATAGCTTTTTTATTTTTACAAACTGTACAGATAACTGCCACAAATCTCAGGTGTTTTTTACCATTTTGATGATTAAATCATCTCTGTAAGTAGCAGCAAAAATTTTATGACCTCCCAGGGCCTGCATCATTAAGTACTGAAAATAACTTGAAGTGCTGTGCAAAGCAAATGGTATAGTTGTAAACTCCTGCAGACTCCTAGGAACTTGAAGTCTTCCTTAAGGCACTAGTCAGTAATATTTCATATAAACATAAAGCCAAATCTCTATTGTCATTGAATGTTATAGTCATTCTGGTATTGACATCTTTGGCTTGCATTGGCATCACTGTACCTGCATACATTTGTATGCACCCGCATACTCTGGTTGCCCAGACCAGCTCTTCTAGAATCAGTGTATCTCTACCACCTTTCTCCACAACAGGCTGAAAACTAATCCATGGTCCATGAATAGCAAGTTTCTCAACAGCAGCTTTTCAATACAGAGCTTGCAATCTGTCTCCCATTCACTTTGTCAAATTATGGTCCACATATCAGCCATTTGCAGCAGTGATATATCTGTCAAGCGTCAAGCACATTTCTTGCAAAAGAAAGTCTTTTTTAGGATTCTTTAACTTTCAAAATGTCTAATCCCAAACATTCAAAATAATGAGTCAGACGCCAAAAAATCATGAGATTTTAAAAAAATAAAAAAGTTAATGTCTTTTCCTGTGGTTTTTGGAGCTTTTTCTAGGTCATGTTTTCAAGCTTTTCTCCAAAGCCATGGGGCTTTCAAATACTGTTAAGAAGAAACCAACTGATATCCTCTTGTAATTACGTATTTAAGGAAAACATTTATTGCCATCCGAGTTAAATTGTGTTGAACTGACAACCAAGAATCTTCAGAGATATTTTTGATCAAATAATTCTGAAAAAGGAATATTGCTTCAAACCTGTTTTCTCTAGAGTTTCATTTACATTACTTATGTATTTTTTCCAGATAATTAAGCTTTACTGAAAGCAGGTTGTTGAACATGGAGGAAAGTCATGACTTTATCTTGAAGGACTCTACAATATCAAATTATCTCAGGTACAGGTTGTAGATGCTCACAAAAAACAATGATTTCTTCACCTGAAATTCATTATTTCCTTCCCCTTAAATACTGAGTCCCCCTGAAATCTTTACTCTGTTGTAGGGTTTTGGGTGGGGTTTTTTTTTTCAGTGACAAGAAGACAGTTTTTTGTTACAATGTGCATTACAGATCTTCCTAAAAGTTCTTCAGATTCCAATTGGTTTGTGAAGGAAATGTTCACAAGTACTTGATAAATGTAACCATTCCTGCTAATTGTCATCACCTCAGCTGATTTGTGTGGCACTCACTAATTTGTTTTTATTTAAAGAGGAAAAGGCATTCCTTTATGTTCATAATACAGTTCCTCTGTAGGGCATTATCTAAGCTCAGTATAGTGTCCTTCCTGTATCCTTTGTCTTCCATCCCTTCTGTCCTGATTAAAACTACCAGAGACTCAGCAGGAAACCCAGTGGGAACCCTCATGGTGTCTTGAAGTCACCCTTTCTTTCATTGTTTTGCTTTGTTAAATCCTGTTTTCCTCGTCAAACCCTCTCTCGAGTCCCACTGGATTCCCAACTTGCCTTTGTCAGGACCCTTGTTTGCAGCTAATTGTGCTCCTCTTCATTTTCCCTACCCCTTTCCCTTTCCCTTCTTTCCTCCCCTCTGGGTTTGCCCATCTCCTCGTTTCCCTCCTCCAGGCTGCTGTGAGGAAGACTTCGCCTGGTGTCGGCACTGCCCACACCACGGCCAGGCCCAGGCGCTAGGAGCTAACAGGCAGACCACAGCTGATGAGGTATTTCATGGGTGCTCCCTAGTTTCTGAGGCGTGCACATGGATCACACTTTATTTCTGCCGCCACAAACTCTGGGCAATGGTTTCCACTCTGCTGGGAGAGAAGACGAAGGGCTCACCGAACCCACCGGGCCCCGCTTGCAGCTCGACCCTGGCCCGCCTCACAGGCTTGCCGGCGGAGCTGGGGCAGGGGCCGCTGCCCCTGCCTTTGCAAAAAGTTGTGGCGATGGGCGGGGTGGGTGGAGACGGCCCGGGGGCAGCCACGGAGGCACCGCAAGGGACCTGGCCGCGGCCACACCGGGCAGCGGGCAGCCTGTGGTCGGCCCAGCCTGGAGGCCAGGGCCCGGGGCCGAACCCCTGGCTCCCGGGCCACCACTGCCATCTCGGCCCCCGGGCCGGGCCCAGGCAGCCGCGGCGGCAGGCCGCCGAGGGGATGCCATAGTAACCGGCGGGGGGCCGGGCGGCGCCGGGGGGCCGGACGGGAGAGGGCGGGGCCGGCAGCGGGATGGCGGGCGCGGCAGCGCCCCCTCTCCGCGACTCCCAGCCCCGTCCCCGGCGTCCGCAAATGGCTCTTCCCTCGCCGGCCCCTTTGTGTGAGGCACACTCGGAGCAGCGACTCCGCCGGCGGAGCGCGCCGTGTCCCCTGCCGCCGCCCGCCGAGCCGTGCCGAGCCGAGCCCAGCCGAGGCGAGAGAGCCGGGCGCGCGGGGCGGCTATTCCAGCGCGGGCGGGCTGCCTCGCCGCTGCCCCCGGGGGTGCGCGGGGGCCCCGGCTGCCGCCGCCGCCTCCCCCCCCGGCCCCGCTCCTCACGGCGGAGGGCAACCAAAATACACCGCCACCAAGCCCGACCAAATAACTAATAACAATATCAGCAATAATAATAATAATAATAATAATAATAAAGAACGGGAACAGAACAGTGGGAGCGAGCGAGAGGGAGGGAGGGAGAAGCGAACCAACTCCGAGACTCCCATAAAGAGAGGCACACACGGAGCTAGCGCCCCGGTGCCGATGCGTGGGGGAAACAATAAGTACTCGAAGTTACCTGCCCTGCCGTAGAAGAAGGAGGGTTTGTTGATTCTCTCGCAGACATCTGCAGACCGGTGCTTTTTTGGAAGAGATTTTTTTTTTTTTCCTCTCTCTCCTCTCTCTCTTTACAAACCACAAACGGATGTGAGGCAGGGAAGGTGTTTCTTTGACTACTGAAGTCAGGCACCTCTTTTTTTATTCTTCTTAGTCTTGTTGTGTGTGTGTCCCCCCCACCCCTCTCTCACACACACACACACACACACACTCTCACACACACACACCCTTTTTTGCACCAACATTAACGACCAAAGGAAAAGGAGTTTGCTTGATGTTTTAGTGAAATGGACGTAAGGTTTTATTCACCACCTCCTCAGCCTGCAGCCGCTCCTGATACGCCTTGTTTGGGACCTTCCCCCTGCCTGGACCCCTACTATTGCAACAAGGTGACTCGTGTTTTGTGTCGTCCGAGGTGTTTTATCTGTGCTGTCGATTGTGCTGTTGTCGCGGCGCGTTGCATGAGCGGGAGCTGCGCTTTGGCGAGCCGCGCACCCCGTTGACCGGCGAGGCAGAGGGCAGCGGCGTTTGCCGGGCGTTGGGGTTTGGGGAGCGCAGTGCCGCCCGCCGCGGAGAGGGGCCGCCGGGACACACACCGGCCCCCCTGCAGGCACCCCAAATTAAAACCCCGGAGTAGTCTGGGGGCGGGCGGCTGGAGCGCGGGGGGTGGTGGTGGGTGGGGGAGGCATTTTCCACAACATCTTCCCTTTCGGAGAAACAGCAGGAGCAGGGATGTTGATGCGGTGGACTTGAATTTCCAGGGCTGCTGTTAATGAGAAAGATCGCGCCCGCCACAAACCGGCAGAAACTCTGCCCCGCCGCGTACCCTGCAGTTCATGTGTCAAAGCGGTACTTGGCGGTGCCGGGAGCACGTTTGTGTGTGTGTGTGTGCATCTGTATATACACACAAACACGCATACACGCGCCTCGCTCTATATGCACAACAACGATGTGTAAGGGTGACAAGTCGGTTCAGAACACTGGCTTGAGTTTGTCCCGGCTGTGCAGCTGCCTTCCCCATTTCTCTGTGACTTGATTAAACAGCTGCAAATAGGGTCAGTACCCAAGGCGAGCCAAATCTGAGGTGCCCGAGCCCCGGGGAAGGAGGGACTGCAGAGGAGGCTCCCGCTAGCTTAGATCCTGGGTTTGTTTACGAGAGTTTGGCGCTGCGATCCCGGAGCACTTTGCATTACTTTTGCTGCCGAGGAAGGGGGCTGGGGCTCCTGCATTGTTACTGCCTCGGTGGCCTGAGCCAGCTGGTGCTTTATGCTTGAGCTGCACTTTCTCTGCTGTTACGGAATGGGCTTTGCACATGAATAAAACGCTGGCCGCAGGAAAAAATCAGGAAGTGCGAGCAACCCAGGGCACTTCTTCAGCGCTCCCCCGCCAGGGGAGAAAGCCGGGAGCGAGCGCGTCCCGCAAGACGCGTTTAAACCTGGGCGCTCGGGGGTTTCTTTAGAAACCTGCCACGGAAGTGCGGGGCCAGCTGCGGCGGATGTTTTTCGCAGCGCCAACTCCGCCGTGCGCAGCGCGCGGGGCTGCCCGGCGGTGCGGGGGGCGGCGGCTGGCCCGGGGGACAGCAGGGGGACAGCGGGGGGACAGCGGGCCGGGGGCACCGCACCGCCACGCACCGCCCCGCACCCCGCCGCGGACAGCCTGGCTCCGCGCTCGGCCATTGTCGTGAGGGTCTCACGTGTCAGTCAGAGGGATGTTCAGGGCCGGCTCTTTCATCCCGGGCAGCTGCCTCGGCTCAGAAATAAGCAGCGACACAGCGTGTGCCTGTGCTCAAGCGCGGGGGCTGCGGCGGCGGGGTGAAGCCCTCTCAGTTTCCAGGAAAGATTTCCCACATGGTCTCATCTACCAATCACAGCAGAAAGGACCAAATTAATCCTGGCTGCATTTCACATATACTCAATGGAGTTATAGAATTCAGGGATAAATCTGGCCCTTTGTGGTGGATGCCTAAGGACATTTCAGGAGGGATCCCAGAGGTATGACTGTTAGCGGAGCTTTGACTGTATTTTGCAGCATCTGGCGAACCTGCCCTATAGATGGGAAGTTTGTGCCGGGAGTGAACTTTGTTGAGCGGGAAGAGTCCAGATGCGTAGGAGCCTCTGTGTGTGCATTCATTTTTCCTAAGTGCTCTGAGTAGTCGTGAGGCTACTGCTACCTTTGGTCGGTGGCTTGCCGTTATTTTCTCTGTTGTCTGTTTTCATAAGTTGTAACTAGAAAGTGTCACCAAGTGAGAAGCTTGGGCTGATATTAATGGCATAAGCACATAAGTGTCTGAAGACCCGTTTGGCAATGAAACAGGACAAAGGTTATTAAACCTATCAGTGATTTAAAGCTTCAAAAAGAAGGTAATGACTTGAATACACATTTCACTCATCGTTCTTGAGATAGTGGGCCAGATTTAATTTAAAAGTTAAATGCTTTGGAAAATCAGGAATTACTTAAATATTAAATCATTTTCCAGTTAAATTCCTTAAATCATTTTTGGTGGGTTGCACTGCAAATCGAATAAATTAATTTAGAAAGTCATTTTCAGAATTTCCCTACTAGCTGGTTAAAGCTTCTTTTAAGTCATGCCATGTATGAGGGAGCAAACTGTTCTTTTTAAATGCAAATGAGACCCTCATTCTGTAGACAAGTTGCAACTCTTCTGTTTCACTTTGCCTGAACTGATAATGTGCTTAAAAGTGCACAGTCATGAGACATATGTTTTATGCTTGGAAAAGACTTACCAGGAATGTTTTAATATAAGATAACAGAGTATAGGAGGAATGTCTTTTTTCAGGTGTCTTTGAAACTGACCACTGATGACATGAAATAGGACTAGGTTTGCCAGGCCCCTTGGAGGTGTACATTTACTGAACATTTCGTTTTTCACCCCCTTCACTCTCTCCCTTTGCCCAGAATGATTAACATTGCTGTGAAAACTTACCCGACTTGTTCTAAACATGTCGTCATGCTACAGTGCTGCTCTGTCACTCACTTTCATGCTGTGTGTATTTAGGGAGTTTGAAGGGCGGGAGGCCTGCAGAATTTTGTGTTCAGTAAGTTTGGTTGAGTGTTTGCGCTTGATCTCTCCCAGGAAGGAAGATGATGGCTGGAGTGTGGTGGATCTGTGTTATGTGATGGATCCGTGTTCAGGATTGGAATGTTCATCTTGATTAGGTCTTTACCTGCAAAACTCATTCAGAACTGGATCTCATTTCTCATAAAGTTAGTTTAAACTCACTTTGGACACTGACTAGTGGATTTGGCCCTTGTTTTCATACCTGGGTTTTGGACTGGGTATTTTTGGGGTTTTGTTGTGGTTTTGTTTTGTTTGTTTGTTTTTTGACAAATGTGCAGACTTTGGTTCTTTACATTTTAAGTCTGCTTGAGAATGAATTCCACAAATACTTATGCTTTTAAGTTTTCTAATTGTTCCGTTAGCCCTATTTTTTTTCCTGATCAGATGATTGTTTATAGCATATGAGTGAGTTCCTGGGGACGTGCATGGGAGGTATTGACAGTGCATTTTTCTTTAGTCAAAGGAAAATGCACAAATGTAGATTCAAACAGTTGCCTCTTATCTTACAATTTTCAGTTGGCAGGCTTTGTTTCAGAAGACAGCTTAGATCTTTATTTTATAAACCTAAAATAGCATTCTAAGCATCTTAGTCTAATATTTCTCTCTGCTGTGAAAGCTCATTATACTCCGCATATATTGTTATGCAGGCTTTTCCTTGTTTCTCTTGCACTACCCATGGAGAGAGAAAAGTGAAAGAACAATGCAAACAATGTTGGTTATGACAACTGTGTGAGGTATCTCTTATACAAACAGACAGAATGGACAGTATGCTGTGGTATATAGGTCAGCCTTTGAAATAACATAGTGGAGCTCTTACGCTGGACAGACAGATTTAGAGTTGGGGTTGTACTCTTTGCCTTTTGAAACTTGAAGCATAATTGCATTTCTAACATTTACAGGCTAATACGAGTACTCTGTTCAGTTGAAGTTTATTTTAAGAAACATCATGTTCCTTGATTGAGTTGAATGGTACAAAAGAAATAACTTTGATAATCCGAGAGTCTTAATTTGGTAGAAGAATATGGTCAGGGTTTTCAGGCTGCTCAAAGAAGTCGGATGATAAGTTGAAATGTTTATGTAGAGAGCAATAAATAATATACTTGTGGCTTTCTGTATTGAAGTGTCACCTCCAGAGACCATTTCAATCAGTACTGTAAAAAGGACTGGTATATTTTCATACTTGCAACTTTACAGTGTTTTCAGATATCTGCTCACATAAAACGCAGTTACGCAATTATAGTTTGACACAGCTAATGACAGGGATGCTGACCCCTGCCAACAGTAGGGAGAAAATAATGGTCTTTACTGCTCCCAATGGTTAGCCTTGCAGAATTATGTACTAGATTCTTCTGTGATTTGCTACCTGGTTCAAAAATACAGGAGCCTACAACTCATCTTTCTTTTATTCACTGGTAGTTGTCAGTGCAGTGGAAAAATACAGCCAGACAGCAGAGGTAGAATGATAAGCTGTAGTTGTTTTTAAAAAGAGGAATAAAGAGGAAAAAGATAGGGAGAGGGAAGCCAAACCGTTCAAAATGAAAAAAACGGAGTGACATTGGGTGGAAGTGGATAAGGAGATATAATACTGTGTTTTGTAATCAGGTAACAATCCCGCTTGTAATCAGAATTCCACGGAGCAAAAGTGCATATATTTATACACAGCATTTAGAATAATTTATTGTGTAAAGTTAGCTCCACCATAGAGACTGCTCTAAGTAAATTGCTCCATGGCTGTTTATGAAGTATACGTTATTTCCAGTGGCTTGCTTCTATGCAGTCTCTATCTGAAATTCAGAATTGTGGCAAGCCAGTGCTCTGAAGGACAGCTCTACAGCTGAAATGCTGTGTTAGTGTTTTGACAACATTTTAGATTATGCTTATCTAATAGATCACTATTTGTTTATTCTGGGCATATTCTTCTTTTTCCCTTAGTTAACTACCTTGTCCCGTACTGCATTAGAATCATACTTGAAATTTGTTTCTGCCTCTTAAAGGAAAGATTAAAGAGTCGCATTAGTGTTGACTGTTTATTTTTATGTATTAAGTGTTTTAGTTAGTTTCAAAAAAACCAAACAAACAAAAAACAACAAAACCAAAAAAAAACCACATAGGAAGAAGGGGAATGGACTGTTCTTCCCTGGGTTACTAGATCTTAGAATGTAGTCTCAGAGTTGTGGGCAAGCCTCAAGTGTGCTCCTTAAATTCCAGTGTTTCAGAAAAGAAGTGGTCCCAATTTTAATGGAATACAGAAAACAATTTATGTATGTGTTTTTGAGAAATCTTTCTCAAAGATGTCTATAAACCAAGGCATTTGCAGTCAGTAATTTTTTTTTAATTTCTGCCAAACATCAGTACCTTGAGAGAAATTATGTTTTATTCTCTTACTGGAATGATGTATTTCGTCTCCAGGGCATTACCCTCAGCCAGCTTATCATGAGGTTTTCTGAAAAAAGTGAAAACTGTAAACTATTAAGAATGCTGAATTATCTAAACACTACAGTGCATACAGTTCCTTTGGTGTTTACATTAAACCAAAGAGCAGCGGGAGCTGCATTTAAGGACTTAAGGCGTTGATAGCATGGAGGACCAGATAGTCCCAGCTCCCATTGAATTCACTGTGTGCTGGGGACAATCACACTTTACCAGGAAGAACTGAGCCCCCTCCTATCCTCAGATTCCCATCTTAGCAGGACTTTCTCATCTTCCTAACACTTACAGAAGCGTTGGGAAAAGGACTATGTTTAAAACTTGACTTTATGTTAAGCAGAGAAATGTCCTAATCACAGCAAGATTTAGATCAAAATTCTTGGATATTTAAGTCCTGTACTGTTGGCAGATATAACAAAGCTTAGATGATGGAAGTGAAAAGCTTCCTTTGACTGCTCTCTCACCATGGCTCAAGAGTGACCTGAAAGCACTGCTTCCTGTGGTGAGCGGGTAGTGCCTGGATCATGCAGACCTTGGCTTCTGGAACTGACAGCGGTGACAATTAGTGGCAGCTTTGTTTATCTTTCTGAAGTGGGCACATATTCTGTGGATGTCTAGCATGGGCTGCATACACTAAAGTACTTACTTTAAATATAGCTTAACTGGATTGAAATGTTTTGTTGTTGCGGTTGGACTAGATGATCTTTGTAGGTCCCTTCCAAATGCAATATTCTATTCTATTCTATTCTATTCTATTCTATTCTATTCTACTGTTTTAGTTGTGCAACCAGTTACTGATTTTCTGCCCAAGGAGTGATTTCTCATTAAAAATGCAGTTGTGAACTGCTCCAAATCATGGTTTATAGCAGAAGGACCAAATGACTGTTAATTATACCACCACTTCCAGAACACTTTCAGAGATGAAATTCGCATCAACCTGAATGAGATTTTCTTGGTTATAACGTTTTTCCCTACAGCATTCAGTTGGAAAATGGCAACATTGCATTATTCTATGGTTAGAGACCAATTATGTAGCATTAGCAGCAGCAACAAACGTTGCCCTTCCACAGTAGCAAGCGCACAGAAGAAAATCTTGTCTCCCCTTCCACTGGAATATCTGCATTTTATGTCTGTCTGTTGTGATCGTTTTAGGTGAGCAAGCCAGGGCATCAAATAAAATGTTTAAGTTTTGACTTAGATCTTCAAAGTTAAATTTTTTTTTCAGCAGAGATCTTGTTGCAACCGACATTTGTAATGTCTGTGGTTTTCTTTTGCTTCTTATGTTTGCAATAAGTAGTTTATTTTTAGCATTTGAATTTCATATGGGTCTACTAATATTTATATCTTATCTTTCAATTGCACATATGCTAACACTGTTCCTGAACTGTTCATTTAGTATTTCTTACTGGGCTGCTATTTGATTTGTTATAGACCCTTGTAGTATGGTTTCCTCCCAAGAAACACGCAGCTTTCTAAGTTGCAAAACATACTTGAATTACATGAGCATCTGACAAATCCAGGTTAGTGGAAATGTCAGAATGTTTTAGCATTCACATTCTTGACTGTTAAACTACTCTCTACCAATCAAAAGTGGCACGAGTGACTTTTTTTCAAATGTACTGCTGGCTAAGCATGGAAATTGAGCTGCTGTGGTAGTACTTTTGTCTCCTGCTATTGTTGTTGATGATTATATGGTCTTAAAGGTTAAATGGAAGTTACTGTAGCTGGTGTGTATTTTTGTTATATTAAGAAAGCCTGCAGTGAACTCCAGTTATCTATTCTATATGCAAAAAGAAAGCAGAACTCTGAAATACAACAACAATAAACTGTACTTAGGGAAATGGGTCAGTAAAGAAAGTGTGAAGTCTGCAATGTGAAGCAAAAGATTTATCCAGATGGTTCCTGCCAAAAGAGTGAGAAGATTATGTATGCATATAAATTCCTATTGTATCAGTGCTACACTATACATATATACACACACATAGGTTGCTGCTTCATTATATGTTACTCACTTTGAAGAAAGTGAACTTACTCTGGGAATCTGTCATTTCTATCCTGTATTATAAGAAGCTGGCTTCTAAGTCATATTCTGGTTGCAGTTGCCACAAGTGCGTAGGTTTGTGTTCATGAATAAGAGAAAACATTTGTTTCTTATATGATCATTGTATTTGCATCAGCCTGAAATAATAATAGTAAAGGAAAAAATAGTGGTGAAAAGGGATGCTAACCTTTCAAAAAAGTATAATTTATCATTTGGCAGACACAGTTGTGAACATTAGTCATAGAAACCTGCAGATAGTAGAGGCTTAATATCAAAGCTAATGGTTTATTTTATGTTAATGACTTTCTTCTAGGGCATAAAAGACTGCTCATAATGGACTCTCAGTGCTGTGTTCAGTTGTGAAGGCTAATGGGATAATCTTACCCAAAATTAAGCTTTTTGAAGTAAATCATGGTGTTATTTTTTCAAGTTAACTCTTGAAAATGTATCAGTAAACTGAATTTTTAAGAACTGCTTGTAATCTTCATAGGAAATACAAGGCAAGTTTTTTTTTCTCCATTAGCAGTTTTCTTAATTGTGTTGGAAATGTCTGTTTATATTTTTTTACAGTTCTGAAGAATAATATTCATGATGTGGAAGTCATTCACTTCAGTGGTTTTATCATAGTGCAGTAAGTTTTTGTGAGGCACAGTTGTTTTGCAGGGTGAACAAAGGAAAAGAATTACATTTTTAGTGACCAAGCCAGTAATTCACTAAACGGTAGTAAAACTCTTAGTTTTGCATTGGGAAGTTTTAAAAATCATGTTTACAATTAGTTATAACCAACATTATATTTCAATATGAGATAATTTGCCTACTAAAGTTCACATAATGTGCTAATCATGTCTAGTGGTTAATAAAGGCCTCCTATCTCACTCCCCTGATGGCTATAAAAGGCTATTATGTTCATGGCAGCAGTTCAGGTACAGCTGCTGTGTGTTAATAATGCATCATTGTCCCACTAATAAACACAGCAAAGGTCAGCAACCCTGAGCACCTAAAACACCTATTCTCTTCCCAAAATATTTATTAACACCTTAATGGCATATCTATTCATTTTGGTTAAGTCAGTTAATGACCCTTATGGAATCCCGCGTGTTCAGGTTTTGCAACCTACATGCTGTTGCACTCATCTTTCCTCCCAAACATTTCTTTTTCATCACAACTGTGTGTTGTTTCTTTAACATTAGCATTACATGGTCACTTTATGATTAACTTACTTTGTTACTTAGTTTGGCAGTTTTCATTTTTTCCTCAGCTAATGTAAGATTATATTTAAAGCTGGAGTTTTGTTAGTTAAGACACTTTATACAAAATTTAACCATGTGGTAAAAAACTATGTGATTGTGTAACATGCATTCACACATGCACACACGCACGCACAGAGATGCATGTATACGTGTATGTATATATGAGCACTACTTCCTCTAGGTTCCATACATTTTTATACTATGACTTATGTTTTCCTTTTTAGCATAGATTGCAGTATTCATAAAGGTTTCTTAAAATGCGTTTTCTACAGACAAAGAACGTACTCACATGGGATTTCCATTTTGCCAGGGAAACATGCAAATCAATAGGCCAGCACTTATCTGCATTAAAATTAGGTGTACTGTAATTTATGGGTGCAGTGATATTGTATTTGTCGTGCATAGTCTCAGATATTGTTTAAGGTAGCCTGGCTATGTGTCCTTAGAGAAAAGCAAAAGTGTTAATTGAACAAAACCTCATTTTCTCATCTTGTAGTATTGCCTTTTGTTTTCTGTTACTCATTTTGAAAACCTGATGGGTTTTTTGTGCTGTTTGATTTACAAACAAATGTTCAGAGGGCAGAAAAATACCACTACAGTTCCATCAAGAGAAATGAAAAAGCTTAACTAGCTGAGGGATTTCTATTTGGTGTAGCACATAGCTTCAATGACACATTTGTCATGCTTTAAATATATAATACATACAATAAAATATGTACAGGCACAGTTGTGATATATGTAGTGTCTGGCTCCATTGCTATTGTTTGTAGTCTCTACGGTTGTCATACGTTGTTCTTTGCACATCATACCCTTACAGCAGAATTTGACACAATTTCTAGCTTTCAGTCCTGCACCATTTTCATTGCACAATATACATGAGTTTGACAGGGTGTGTTGAGGACAACTCTGGCAAGCAATTGATATTTTGAAGTGGCAAGCGTTTCAGCAGCTGCCTGCTTGTGAAAAAGGAATGATAAGATATACTGTATTGTTAGTTTCAGGCAAAGCATTAAGGTTTAAGCTCTGTAAAAATGTACACATTATTCGTCAGTGGTGAAGCAAGCCTTTTATGTTTTTTAGAGCTTAGCTCTCTGGCTGATGTGAACTAGAATGACATTGGTTTAATGGTCAGCAAATGAATAGGAGTACTTTGAATTTGAACCGCTG
This sequence comes from Falco punctatus, assembly GCF_963210335.1. Lineage (NCBI taxonomy): Eukaryota > Metazoa > Chordata > Aves > Falconiformes > Falconidae > Falco > Falco punctatus. The sequence continues at coordinate 46,177,202 of NC_137582.1, forward strand.
CCAATTTTGCACCAACAAAGAGACTGACAAAAGAAAGATTTTATGTGAAAGCAAAGCACAAGCAATGTTTGGGGAGGTGGGGAGAGCGGTAGAGGAACCCAACAGAAATATTCTCCAACACAGCCTTGTAATGATACTAAAATTGTTAAAACACATCCATTTTACATGGCTCATCGGCTACAAACCTAAGCTGTTTCATCTAATGTTCTTTAAAACCTGTTGTATACACATAGTCTTTTAGAATATATTCATATGGAATTTACAGTGTGTTTTTCTAAATACCACACTGTGCCCTGAAGGCCTGTTGGCAGAACATCAGAGTTGTCCACTGCTGGAGTTCCCAAGTCTCTCTCTATCTGGTAGTGGGAAATTGTAGTTTAATCAGTTATGGCACTTTCAGTGTGTAACATTCATTAGTAAGGCAATTTGTCATGACTGTTAATAGTCAGGATGCATCTGCTCTCTCTTCAGTTACGGAGTGTGATAAGCAAGAGGGCAAATATTTCAATATTTAATAATATTAGCATGTTTGAAGGCTGTAGTTCAAGGTTAGCGCTCAAAACACAAACAGAAGATTAATAATGTCCTATTTATTTTTTACTGGTTTTACCTTTACAGATTTGACTTTAAAGTACCCTAATGCTCCTATGAGTTGTGTATTGTCTAACTGGGTATTAGAAGTAAACATTAGCATCTTCAGTGTTTACCAAAGACTTCTCCTCTATTGTCATAAATTCAAACTCAGGATATTTTCAGAGAGTTGCAAATTCTTATAATTGAGCCACATCATTTCCCAGTGTGTCAGTAACAAATGCTCACAGTATCATTTTTGGCAGTAGCAGGCCTTTTACTGTGTTAGTTTTGTGGCTGGGCAGCTTATAATGTTATAGATGTGTGGTGCCTACCAAATAGACAACATGCAATTAGAATAATGTTCTTGCTAAAAACTGGCTTGTAATCATTGCACATTGTTCTAGATGTGAATGGTTGTTTCCTACAGTCAAAGAAAGGTTAGAGGGTTTTTTTTTTATGTATCTGATAACCCTCATGTATTACATAATACGATAGCTTCATACACAAAAGCTTTGTGATACATTTTAATTTTTAATGAAAAGCTCCCCCAATTTTAACATAACCATTTCTTTAGAAACTGAGCCCAATCTTAGTAAAATCCGTTTTTGCTAGTAACAAAAGCTGTTACTGTTTAAGTTCCTGTTCAGCAGTTAGTTGGTACGCTTCACTGGATGTTGTCAAAAAGGCTTTTCTCTTGATTGACAACCCTGTAGGAATGTGAATGGAGATTTTAATTGCATATCATGTGTGCATATCAGAGTGAGTGGATTCACTGACTCTGCTTAGCTCCATATCTCTACAGGTCAGCCATGCCAAAACACTTCTTTTTTTTAATAAGCAATTGATATATTTTCCAAAGAGAGAGGGAGAGGGCGTGCAACTGGAGAATTGACTAAAAACCAAAAGGTTCATGTGAATTTCAGAAGAAAAATGTGTGCAATAAGTTTTCAGAATGTTTTAACACAATTAAAGAGGTATTTTGATGATGTAAATTCATTTCAAGTCTAAGTTGGCCAAAGGCTGCCAGGATATATTTTCCTCCTGGCATTTGCTAGCAGAAGTGTATTTATCTTTTTTTACTGTTTTTTCCAAGAGTATATTGAACAAAATCAGTAAAAAAAAAAAAGTAAAGGAAGTGGAAAAATTTACTGAGGCAGACTGCCTTTGTGTCTTGTACCTTTATAGAAGACATGGGGAAATGGTGGGGGTTTCTTTGTATGTGTAGGAGATAGTGGGCTTTCTTATTCATACTGGATTTTACCCACACTCTTTGGGCAACACTGTTCCTTTAGGGGGAGATTTACCTAGATAAGGACTATCAGGGACCTAAGTTTTAAGTCTGATAATGAAACTGAGTTTTGCTATCAACTGTAGTGCAACTTAAATAATAAATTTATTAAGAACAGTAAATGGTACATCACTGCAAAATGACACTGATAAAGAGACCTCAACTTTTTCCGTAGCCAAGAACATTACAGGTGAAACTGACAAAGCCAAAGATTCATTATTATAAATAGTAATTAGATTCTGATGTCTCAAATTAGATTCCAGGTTTCATTTTACATCAGAAGCCACAACATTGACTGTATTATTTTTTAAAGCCCATAAAGCATCAGCAACTGGAAGCACAGCTACAAAACAGTTGTGGGGAACTTTTAGCTGACTTAGTGTTTTGTGCCTGTACAGGGTCATTGAAATCTAAAGGGGGATGACAGTTGCATTTTTCTGGGAGGACCCCTGGGAAGGAATTGTTACTTAATCAAAAAGTTTCTTTCCTAGTTTGTCAGTGCTCTCGGATGAAGAGCAAATTGACTGCCTTTTGCCCTTTTACCCTTTGTGTAGGGCCAACTCAGACTTTCAGGTTATATTTGTGTAAAGTGTGGGAATGAAGGATGCCAGCTACTTCTTGAATCATAAGGCTACAACAGCAAAGCATGTCACCTTGTCTGACAGCATGCTGTTTACCTTTGGCACCTGTATGGAACCTATTCACTCCTGTGTTGGACTAACATGTATCTCATCCAATATATGTCTTGAACAATAGTAAACACTTAGCAGTGCTTAAAAGCTATGGATACATTAAGAAGAAAACCAGAAAAGACTTTGCTGTATTTCTAATGAAGCAACCCCCTTCTGACTAAATATATGACATCAATGGATAGTTGAATCTATTAGGAACTGACACTTCCAGGGATTTTCAGGATTTTTGAGTAGAAGACAGAGGGAAATGGGAAGTCCCAAAGGTAGTAATCTGAATATACAGTTCCCTCTGTATGGTGTGCATTCAAATCCTATGAGCAAATCCATCAATGAGGAGCCACAGCTTTCCGAACACCTGAAGCTGCTTGTGTTTAGATTTCTCTGAGCTCACACTTGTGCAAGTTTCAGACCTTTGGCACTTTCACTTCTGATAAAGCTTTTTTCTTGGAGAGAATGTCTAAAATTATTCCTGGGTTTGGGAGTTTCCCATTGTAGCTACCAGGTCCACAAGGCTCCCAAAACCAGGAAAAAATGTAGACTTTCAAAGTTGAAACCTATAAGAAATGAAGATGTTTAAAATGTTGTGGTTTTTTTTCATTGTTGAAGAAAGAAAATCTTTAGATTGGGCAAAGCATGTAACTAAGGTTTCAATAAAAATGAGAGTGGACCCTGAAGCTGTAATTTTGGATTAATTTTGGATTAACTCCAGGGCCATTTTTGTAAATCACTGTAGTAGCTCCTGTAATAATGTTGAGAAGATTGCAACATTGCCATCATAAGGACTTAATTTGTTCAGGACTTTGTTTGGTTATGAAGTCAAACACTTTAAGGCTGGGAATGCCAGATGTAAGGATATCTTGATTTTGCTCTTTAGTATGTTATCATTGGCAGGAACTGATGGAGTGAAACAGCAGATGTAAAATAAGTGATCACGCCATTGCAACGTTATCATTAATGCAGTTACAAATGGCATCTGAGTTAGGCTTTCAGGCAGCCTTAAATCTGGCATTTTCCACATTTTGGCCTCTTGACTTTGTAAACCAAATAATACTTTTTCAAAAATACCTTTTTGTGTGTGTTACTGATTCATTGGATAGTATCCATGACATTCATTGCTATCATCTATCAGGAGTGTTTGAATCTCTTCAGAATTGCTGCACAGATTTTTCTGCTGCAGAGTTAACTCTTGTTAGCAGCAAGGAGAATTTTTTCATGGTGTGTGAGGGGAGGACTAAGCCTTGCTGTGGCTAGGAAAATCATGGGCTCTGTCTTACTAGTCCTTCACTTCTGGGGATACTTTTGACATGTGGTCACGAGGCATGCTTACATTTTAAAGATTTGGGATCCAACATGAAAATACTTGTGTTACTATTTTGTCACAATGCCCACAGTTTGGGCTGAGAACCTCAAGCATAAGTTAAGGCTTCAGTAATTTCAACAGATAACCTCTGAAAAAAAGGCACTTTTCTATTGCAGTATCTTTTTTTCTGCTGAATTTGAAAGATGTGCTGCAAATAATGGAGCTGGGTGAGTTTTCTTAACATTAAAAATACCACTTGAATGCCAAATACAGGTATTGTGACCAAAATTACAGTACTATGTACTGTAGTTAAACCTGCAATTGTGAAATAAGAGAAACCTTATTGTATGTATCTTTATTATCATATATAGATACTGTGCTTATATAAATAGTTAAAATAGCATCTGTTAAATGTATGCTTGTATTAAACTCTCTAAATTTGTGTAAATTATTTTAGTTCTAGTAAACCCAGAGGATTTAGTGTACAAATCCGTAGGGTTTGTCCTGTAATAGTTTTTTTTTTTTTTTTTTTTGGAGCTACAAGGAAGTCCATGTATTTAATAATGAAAGCTCAGAGAAAAAAATATTTTTGCAATGGAAAATATATCATTCAGCTGAATCCATTGTCTTTTTAAGAGTGCTCTGATTCCAGAGGACTTTCTCAAACAGAACATTATGTTGAAAATACTAAAGCAGCATTCTCTAACTTGGCTTTGGTTTTATTCACTCTTTTCCCAAATTAAAAAATTAAACGTTAATTTTTACTGAAGAATAATATAGGTAAAGTTCTGAATTTAGTAGGTTTTGGTTGGAGGAGAAGACTGCAGACTTTCTAGGAATAAATTAATTACAACAGGGACAGCCCTTAACCTGCTGCTTCGTACATGGTTGCCTGGGTTTCTAGTAATGTTGGAAGCTCTTTGCTTATATTAGAGCTGTAAGCATATTCTGAAGCAATGGGGCACAGCAATGTACCAGACATGGAAGTTAATTTTCTGCCATTCAGTCGTCAGAATATTCCCTTATTCTTACTACTGAGCTTACAATGGACCTGTACAGAGCTGAAAATAACAGTATTGGAATGCATATATCTCTATTTATTAGGAGTTAAAAATAGAAGAGTATCATAATCATCAGGTCTTTGTTATCACGAGTAAGGATGAAATATGGCTTTGAGGGAACATGGGTTCTCCATCTACTCAGGTAGCTGAGTGGTTGTCAGTCAAGCATGGGAGAGGGGAGCAGGGAAAGGGAGCACCGAATATTTAAGGAACTCACCCAAGGAAAATAGCTGTGACTGTGGTCTCTCAGCACTGGTTTGAGCAAGTGCATTTTAGTTTCACTGAACATTAGTGTTTTTTTCTGCTAGGAGACTCCTTTCTCCCTTTATGTTTCAAGTATTCTCCCCATACAGACGCTGAGCTTTAAAGACAGATGAATTGCAACCCTACTCAGAGTACCTGTTGCCTGGTGATTAGGGATTTGTGCTAGAACCAAAGAAAACATGAAAATGTTCTGTAGCAAATAGATTTTCTGACTGGTCTTGGCCAAAGTTGGACACCATTTCCACCATCGTGGACACATAAGCTATGTCCAAGGAGAAGCTGACCAGGTGAGAAGGGACACCACTGGAGGGTTCTGAAGGCCCTGTGCTGTCAGTAGGGAAGGGGTGTGTGCCCCAGACAAGACTAACTTTCACCCTCAGCTCTTTGTGGTGATTCAGAAATCGCTGGTTCAAAGACCTTGTGTGACAAAATGCCTGTTTTAAGGAAAACAGTCAAATTCAAATTTACATGACAGGAGAGCTATTTGGATTAGGACTGATCAGGTGAAGTAGTACTGGATGATGTTAAAAGTTCCATGAATGTGCATTTACAGAAGTCTTTATGGTGCATTATGCTGATTTTTTGGTGGACTTGCATGACTTCAGGCAATGTTTGCTGGCTCACAGAACAAACTCCCCAAGCTGCAAGGGTTTCTCTGAGAAGTGCTTTCTGTCTTCAGTCAATGAAATGTCATGTTAGCTATTCCATTGCTTCCTTCATCTGTTACTTTGCTTACCATGTTCCATAGAAGTCCTGACATCCTACAACCGAGGCTGCATCTTCAGCAGCTGATTTACCATTTACTGCCAGGAAGTGTCTTTGAAGAAGGTGGAGTCCAGAAATATCAGGAAAACCTTTTGTGACCATTACATTGATGAGGCCAAATAAAATAAATGGGGAAAAGCATTCTCTCCAAAAATAGATCCTGATGATAGAAAGAGCAGGCTCCAACAGTGGCGGAAGAGGTCCTTCAATACAAACTGAACTGTGGAGGAGGTCTAGAGAAGAACTATGAGGTGCTATACCATCTTGCATCTCATTCCCCACCCTCTCTTCCTCCCCCTGTCTCTGATAAAATCACTCTTCACAACACAATTTGTTATCACTTAACTTGGATGAGAACATCATTCTTGCTCAACAGCAGATCTTATTTCAGCCCTTATCTGATGGGTCAATAACTTATGCCTGTAGCTCTTAAAAAAAAAAAAAAAAGACAACAAAAAAAACCCCAACAGAAAAGATGTCGACAAGTTTGGAGTACAAGGAGTGGACTGCTGAATTATATGAGTTCTTTGTTCCTTTAGGGCCACTCCACAGTACTCGGTAAAGGTAATTTTACTATATAGTTTTTGTTTTTTCCCCTTCTTCTCTGCCTTTATAAAATGGTACAGTTGACGTATAGCTGAGAAGCTGGCAAATGAATTCTGCAGCACAGAAACGGTTAAAAAAATTACCTTAAGATTATTAACCACACCAGTGCTGAAGTAATGAAAGGACTTGCTTATACCCACAAAAGCAGAGAAGAGAAAGGTCAGAATTAGAACTGGAATTCCATACTTAGTTTGAGTTTTCTAGTTATGGCAGCATATTTTGTGTATAGGATTATTAGTCTTTGGCAAGCCCTGCTGTGTCTAAACACTTTTGGGTGGGCTAAGGATGAAGTTTCAGTTTAACTCAGAATTTTCTTGCTTTGTGGTTTTAGACTTTATATTATAATAACATTCCATGAGCATCAATTTTTATGGTACAGTTCATTTGTAGAAGATGCTATTTTTACACAGTGCTAGTGATAATAGAAGTCTGTTGCATTAGATTTTAAAACGTGTTCTTCATTAATTTTTTTCTGACAAAGAAATGTATCATCTAGGATACAGAATTGTGACAAGCTGTTTGTGAAATAATTCAACAAATCTTGTATTTTCTTGCCATTTTCCCCCGTTATCCTGAAAGGGAATGCAGCCATGAACCAAACTTTACCCTCTTGGTGCTTTAGTATATGGGCTGAAATGCACTCCTGGATATCTTATTACATTCTGTATGCACCACTTGTATAGGACTGTCAATGTCTGTCACCAGTCCTGCCTTAATACAGTCTCCTGTTCTTAATATCTTGTGTTTAGACTCAGTGCAGCACAAGTACAAAGCCACTGTCTTTTTTAGTGTTGAATTTTTAATATGTTTCAGCATTTGTAATGATTTCATTACAGTACTGAACAGAATTGGACTTTAAATTTTGCAGATACCACTGTATTTGGAAAAGGAACTGTTCTTTCCTCCTTTGAAGAAGTGTGTACAGTACATTGTGTACTCTGTTCTGTATGTATCTGTGTCTCCGAATTAGTTTGTATCACCTCTGTTATAAAAATCCTTTTCTTCCACCACTACTCTGAAATTGCCTTTCATACTCAGTGTAACCTATGAATTGGTCCTGCAAGTGAGTCATTCCAAGGTTGTTGTTCTTCCCTTATAACTACATTTAGTATAAAATACTGTGCTCTATGTTATGTCCATCTTGTTCAGATGGAACAGTGTCTGCTGAGATGGAAAAGCGAAATGCAATATCAGAATACATTTAAATGTAATAACGTCTCTAGAATCTTTCGTTTTATGGTAAAGAAATAACAGCTTTCCTGCCGTTATCACTGCTTTGGATTTTAGAGCCTTGTGGTACCACAGTATTTCAATCACAGGCTTGGCCTTGCAGTTCAAAAATGCAACTGATGTCCAAAGGAGTTTTGCTTTCTTCAGGGACTGGGATTTGGCCTCAGGTCAGCTACCTAACACTATCTTACGTACCCCTTTTTCTTACATAAAGATTTACATAAGCTTTATTGTTCTAGATACCCTGCATTTCTTGTATTAACAAAATTATACACCTGGGGTTAATTTTCAGGACTATTGCATTTTATACATACTGGCCCTAAAGAAACCTTACTGAGAATATTAAATTCATTTTCTATTGAGTGTTGTTTTTCCTGTAAGTACATGTGCATTCCAAGGTCCATCAAACACAGAGATTTTAAAGTATTAAACCAGTATTAGCTATCACAGTTACAACATCACATTTTATCTGTCCCTCCTGCAGCTGCAGTTGCAAAGCTGTGGCTGAGGTTCATTTGAGTTGTGCTTTCCTCAAAAAATAATCATTTAGTTTTAGTTTTCCACACACAAGCTGTGAATCTGGGGTAAAAGACAAATACACAAACCCACTGATACCCAGCTTCTCTGCAATACTTCCAGCAAGATTCCCTGCAGTTCTTTTTCCCAGTAAGTAGCATCAAGAATGCTGGTAGTTGGAAGGGAACTTCACTGGCAGAGGGAAACTCATGCCAGGAAACTTGTTGTAAAACAATCACGTCTTTCCATCCACACGCTCTCACTGAGGGTTTTCAGAAACACGTGGCTCATGTGAAGCTGTGATGCTCTCACGGTGTGATTCAGGCTGCCACCTGTATGGGACATCTCCATAGTTCCTTAAGGACCATCTGTTACTACTTGTAAAAATTTTCATGTTTCCTTTAAAACCCCTGTTTCAAATTCAAAACCCTTGCATAAGTAGATACATGTAACTAAAGAATCAGTGTGTTCTCCTGATAAAGGGAGATTGTCCACTGTTCCTTTGAGCTGTTTCTTGACCCAGTTCTATGTTACAGTTTTGTTGCTGTGATCTACAACAATCTGTGCATGTGGTTGAGTGCCATGGGCCTGGGTGATCTGAATTTATGGACACTGGCTGTTGTACAGTAGCATCCTGTGCAGACACTTCCACGCCCACACAGGATACCTTTGTGTAAAGATACTCTGCTTTGAAAGCAGATAGACATTATTGCTTCCTACTCCTAGGCTAAGTCTTCATCTTGATAGGCGAGCTTGTCTGGTTTGCCATGTAGGAGCGCTACCAAACAAAGACGGGGCAGACTTCACCTTTTAGTTACAAATTTTAAATGGATTTTAGCCAGTTCTGAAATTGTGCCCTAAACTTACAGAGGGATTTTGCAAAACAGTGAATAAACTTCAAATTGATGTGGGTGCTAATCTCTCTGTATACGCCAGCCCCATGTATACAGCTACTTTGGGTATATTTGGAAAACAGCCTATAGGTGCAGTGTTAGTGTGGGTAATTCAAGAATGAAACTTGTCCTAAAACTCACCAGTGGATGCAATTCCAGTGGCAAATAGTTCTACTTGAAAAGAGATTGAAAATGATTTGACGTTGGCAGCCCTAGCTAACTGAAGTATATAGCAACCATTCTAGTTTGCAGTAGTTTTAAGTCTGTCTTTAAAAGTGTTTCAGGAATCATTTTGAAGTAGAAATCTGAGAATATGAGATACACAGAAGGAAATGTTTCTGTCTGTCATGAAAAATCTGTATCTAGCTAGAGGCTGCAGTGATTGTGAAGAAGAATGATAGTATCTCCGCTATGCAGTATGCATTTTTGACTGTCAAAATTTGCATGTATTTAATGCATTGAACTGTTTTTAAAACACTGTTCTTAGAATACTTGTCAAAATATTTTCTATAATGGATGAATTTAAATCTAATTAACATATTCATGCTTTAAATTTACAGGCATTTTTTGTCCAGAGAAGTGCATAATTTATATTCATAAATAAGAATCTGATATACTATATTCAGACGTAGTATATAGCTCAGGTTTAAATTGAATTTGGATGATGTTCAGTCATAATACATCTTACTCATCAATGCAACTTTACATAGGTGTTCATTAATATTCTCTTAAAAGAGTGAATAAATGTTTTATACCTACAACCTATTTCTTATAGTTGGATTTTTTTAATGCTGGAGTAACAAAATGGAGATAAAGCTACATTGGATACTTGTTTTGTGCAAAACTTGGTCGGTGTGTGTAATGCTTATAAATAAAGGTGCAAAAGCAAATAGCCTAGATGTCAGGTAAGATGACATCTATATAAGCTCTCTGCTGAGTTCTGAGTAATCTTTTGTTAGTTCCCCCAATAACTCAGACTAATCAAATACAGGGACATAAGCGATATCATGTAATAGCTTTTTGGAATCAATAAATATGCCATGGTTTTGAATTACTAGCAGTGTAGATGTGGCTGATAAGCTCAATTGTTGGAAAACTGATCCCATAAAAGTGAAAAGTGAGATCTTTAAAAAAAATCAGATGAAAGCCAAATCTTCTAGGAAACAGAAATAAAATGTGTCCAAGTTCTACTTTGCACAAATTTGGACAAATAATTAATGATATGATAGAAATATATGAGTTTAGCAGTGATATCTTTCAGGATCCAGGTTATTAACTGTGGATAAACCAGAACTGTCGGTTAAAGAAATGGGCTATCAGTTTTCTCAGTCTTCAGAACATCTTCAGAAAACTGCCTTGGTATCAGTATTTAAACTAAAAACTTAGGTGTAATTGTGACAGAGGTCTATACTGGTTGTTTTCTAAAGCTTAAATACAGGTAAAGCTTAGGGATAGAAAATCTCCGTAAAACCAGCATATCCAGTGTAGAAACAGAGACAGGTAACAGAGATGATTCCTCAGAGTATCCTTTTCTTTGTTTATCTGCCTTGCCAGTGTGCCTTAGTTTGTGACTCCCAAGCATCTAAAATTTATATAACATCTTACTAAAAAGACGGTGAAGCTTATGCATGGTATGCTAAGCTTGTACATAACCATTGGCACATAAAATCCTTGTTGAAGGTATCCTTAGGTAGGAAAGACTTTTCTAATGTTGAACAGCAGGAATTGCTAGTGCGTGCTACTGGTTTTTCTTGACTGAGGTCTCTGCTGTAAATGTTAGACATCCCATTCTTCACTGGGTATGGGTTGAACTGTGATTTCTTTGCCCCACTGCTCTTTAATGAGTTTCAGACTTCTAGACAGACTTTGGTGGCATAGGAAATCATGTTCAAGTTGTATGGCCGAAGTACACTGAAATTCTATATAAGATATTGGGCATATTTCAGATGGTATGTAGGTTTATTGAGTAAGTTCTTCAGTAGCTGGTCTTACTTGAGATGTTGTGGAATTGGGATGTATTAATCTGAGACCCACAGTACAATAGGTGCTGATATCTCTGTGTGGGTAACATTATGCGTACCAGTGTACTGTGTGGAGGCTGAGTGGGTGGGGAGCTACTGGGATTGAGAGGCTTGTGTGTTGTCAGTGCAGTGGTTACAGAGAGTGGATAACAGTTTGGTGCTTCCTCCCCCACGGTATATATTTTAGAGGAAGCTCTATGGATAGTAGCATTTATAGAGCTGAGATATATTTAATGAAGATAATATATTTTGTAATTTGGGCTGTTTTGGTTCAGTACTCATCATTTATTTATATGCTGGTAGCATCCATATTTAGTGCTGTATACATTAATAACACTATATTTAGTAAATATGAACTATAATCATTGTGCTATTTAATTTGGGTCTAATAAGTACTTGCCAGACTAATGTGTAGTCATGTAGTTGGGCAGATGTACAAAAATGTCATTAACTTGTTTTGATTTGCGGACAGTGATGTATGTGGCAATGTCTGTGAATACTCCTGCTTTTCTTACACCACAGCTACCTCATTTGCCAAATATGGCTATGATCCTTTGTCCATGTTAATTGAGAATGGCATCCTTATTCATCATGTGCAGGGTTTTTTTCAGCCACTAAAATGCTGTCCAAAGACTACTCAACTGAGGAAAACTACAGAATAATACAGAGTGCTTGTTTATCTGTTGTTGTAAGCCTTCTGTTTCATCCCATTGTAATGAATGGGAAAAGGAACTCTCACATCTGAATGCAATGCTGTTGCTAAAGAGCACAAAGTTCTTTTGGAACATCAGCATTAATAATTGGACCAGGATTTGCCTGAAATATTTTCATCAGCAATGTCTCTGTTCAATGTTTCTTCTTTTCTTTGACCTTCTGAAAAATAAGTGAAAAATGCATTAAGGTAATTTACATTAGTTGTCAAAACCTGTGTTTATTTCTTTGATAATAAAGGTTTCCATTCCTTGATTAAATTTATGTTTATATTTGACATTTTCCAGGGATGCATAAATTTGTATGACAGTTAAAGTCTACATACTCCCAGTACCTAGTGCCAGGTTGAGTTGAATTTGGACACATCACATAAATAAAAGTGGTTTTATGTTTCACCTTCATCTGGTAGGTGAGCACTCCACCTTTTCTTGTGAAACATAATCGGTTTTGACATGGCAAAATTAGATCCTGGCTATTTATTATCTGCTGAAATCAAAAACCATAACTGGGAAAGCATGTGGTAAGTCCATTGGAGCAGCTTGCACGCAGAGAAGAAAAGGGGAGGCATTCCAATTTTATAAGCTCAAGGTGATTTTCTCTAACACCTAGACCGTTTTAATTAATTACCCTGAAAGATTGAGTAAATTATTATTTGAATACTTTATGGCATTACATGTTAACATTTCAAGGACAAAGTGCTGTACTTAGCTTTTCAACAATGCTTCATCTGTCAGAATATATCTTCTGAATTTATGTAGTATACTGCAGTGTAGAGGGTAGTCAGAACTTGAGTACTATGAATTATTACAAGGAACCTGAGTCAAATATGATCTACTGAAATGGGAGCCCTAATATTTATGGACACCTGGTAGGGACCTACAAATTAAGAAAACCACAGATCTTGCTTCTTGAGAATTAAGATTTTTTTAATCTTTTCTTACATTAGTTTTTGCTCTTTTTTTTTCTTTTTTTTTTTTTTTTGACATGAAAGGATTAACTGAATGCCATTAAAATGTGGATTGCAATATGGGTATAGGCTTTGCTGATAATGGCATGCTCACGAAGTACAGCTCTGTATATTTGCATGGTGAGATGCTGCTTCACTTGCACTGCTTACACAATATGCACAACATCTCTATTTTGTCTTCCTTTATGACTTTCAGTTTTGACACTTTAGCTTTGGGAAGAAGACCTAAGACATAAAACAGGTACCTACTTGATGGACATACCTGTGTGTTTCATATAACCTGTTTAAATCAATGGGGTATGTGAAATGTGATAAGTTGTTTAGATGGTGTTTGGTTACAAAACATCAACTATACTCCAGCTTTACTGGAGCTGTACTCCACAGATATAATCTTTCTTCCACTAGAAGAGTATACAACCTTTTAGTAACTTCATCCTACCATCAGTAGATTAGATTAAATCCCCATTTACTGCATTATATTAATATTTTCAATGGCACACTAATCCAAGAAATAAATGTGTCAGTTTCTATGGCTACCCTGTAATGGGCACAGCCATAAGACAGTGCCTTAAGGCCACGTAAAAGACTTAATGTACAGATTGAATAGAAGCACATTATTTATTACTGAGCTATCAAGCTGGGAAAATTTAGTGATCTCATTTTTTAGATTTGCTCATTTGACCTGGGCCAATTTGCTTGGCTGATAATATTGAGTATTTAATACCACAATGTTTTCTCAGTTTTAAGGATAAAGTGATTCATGCTAATTTTTTTCAGAACAGTTTTGTGGAATGAATGATTTTTATGGCCCTATGATACTTATTGATAGTTCTTTGCATTTTGTGTGGCTTGAAAATTAAGTAAGACTCTTTCAGCCTTTGAACAAACACATCAGAATTCAAGCGTACTGGTAGACAAAGTGAGAGAGACGCTGCTTTCTTCCTTCTCTCATGTCTTCCTCCCAAGCCCCAAGATAGGTTGAGGCATTCTAAGCTGTAAAATAACTTACCATGAAGTAAGTTGGGGTGACCAGTGTGAGTCTCAGGGACTCCTCTGGCTCTGAAGAGTCTTTGGGGCTGATGCTGGTTGGTCATTTAAAGACGGAGTTCATCAGCCGTGTCCATGGTGGCTTACCCCTGGTGGAGCACTGGAACTGTAACATGCCAGTTTCTTACTTGGGGACCCACACATACAGCTTAGGATGGAAGATATGGATCTCTTCACCCTCTGCCCTGTGACGACTTTAACACATTGCTCATAGGGTAAGAAAACCTATCACCTGTGATGCAGATTAATCCCCACCACAACTTGGCTTCCAGCAGCAGTGATGGTGTTTGCAAGTGACAGGATGGTGCAGCCCAGGGCATTTCTGTGCCCATTCATAGCAGAAGAAGTATCAGTGTCCTTAGAGATGAATTACAGGAGTAAAACACTCAGGAGACCTGTTTGGCTGCAAGCTAACATAAAATGACTGAAACCCCTGTTGGTTAGAGAAGGTCTGGGGTCAGACCCATAAAATACTTACGAGTCAAAAGGTGGTGGGAGTAACGAGGCAGCATACTGTGAGAGCAGGTTTCTTCTCAGTGTTTCTCCTCCTTTTGAGAACTGAGCAATACTTTGGGTAGTGGTGATTGTATCATGACTTGAATGCAAACTAGTGAGTCCCCAAATAATGTGGCTTTGCTAAAAATTTGTTTTTTGAATATGATTTGAGGAATCTGCCGGTTGTTTTCTTTCCTGTGCAGAACTTGTGGTTATCACATCATTTTCAAAGGGTTTGTTGAAAGACAAAATTGTTCCTACAATATATTCTTTTACACTTCCTAAGAGATCTACTAATAACACTTTTAAACTGCAGCACTTGCCAAAAGCTGACATTTTCAGAATTTCAAATGTCAATAAAACTGTTTAAAACATTGTAAGGAGGCTGAAGGAAGACAAGAGAGACTTAGCAGAACGTATTAGTGGTTTTAACGTGGGTCTACTTAAGCCTTAAAATTTATGTTCTGGAAAAGCCCATTTCCAGTAAGTCAAAATAACCTTCACGACAAATTTTATCAACATAAATGCTGAAGACAAGTGACAGATATATATAGAATATAGCTGACATGGAATGCAAACATATTTTAACAAGTTTTAACCCATGAGCTGGTTAAAAAAAATAATAAATGTATCTGTGGAGTAATATAGACCTAGGAAAGCAGAGGGTAATATCTTTGTCACCTCATGATGACTAGTTTTTATGTGTTTTTGTTTTTTTTGGTATGTTTTGCCATTGCCAACACTGCTCTTAAGTATGTTTGTCCATTCAGGCACATCTGGCATAACTAACAAATGGTTATTACACAGTCTCACTTCAAGTCAGAGTAGCTGATAGGAAAATAACTAGAACTATTCACAGTGTAAATGTTAGAAGAAAGAGGAAGTTTGAGACTTCTGGGCCTTTACATGTGAGCAAAAAACCTGGTAACAGAGGTATTATTATAAACTGCCCTGCACTGTGTGAGATGCAGTGTTTCCAAACACTAAATTTACCAGATACATGTTTTGTCCCTCTTGTGCAGCACCTTTATGCAATGTGTTCTGGTACATGGAAAGCACCTGATGTGCTGAGCCCACTGTTACGTTAAGGACAAAGGCTTATGCAGCAATGTGGTTAAACTGCTATAGCTTCTCAAATTTTGTTTGCTGTCTCAAGAGAAAAAAATTGAAGGTTTCATCAGCTGCCTACAAAGAACTACTCTTTACATTCAGTCCCAGTAAAGTTCTGTTATCAACACAGCCTTTCTGAGAGAGTTCAGGGTACTGTACGAGCCATGCGGTCACAGTCATTCTGGCAGCGCTTTCACAATTAGTTCAGACGCAGTCTTGTACTTTCTAGGTTAGCAGTGTTGGTAGAGGGATGAATGGCAAATAAAACCCAGTTTAAGCCTTTTGTTTGAAAGAAATGCAATGTGGCTAGCAACAAAATTATTTTCCATGTGGAATAAGACATCTTGTTGTGTTGATTGTATTTGGTAAAATATTGCACATAGCATTGTTATAAGCAAATGAGACTTTCAAAGTAACAAGTGCCCTTTGTTTGAACAAATAATTTTCTATGCAAAGGTTAAACACTGAGAGATTTTTCTTGTTCGAGTCATGCTCATGACTTTGGAAAGTCACCAAGTAAGTATGCTTAAAAAAGAAAATGTGAATGGAAAATTCTGAAGCACTTTGCCCTTTTTGGTTCCTAAGAGTGAGCTATCGTTTCGTTCCACCATGGTCATTAATAATGACAGATGTATGTGGTGCAGAGTTCACCTACATTATTGTCAGTAACAGGGATAGAGAGAGAATATTTATTACAGCAGGAGGAGGGAGGGGAAAGACATGATGTTGAACCAGAAGACAAGAGCAGAGTTCAGTGTTTTTCGTTTGGGTGGAGAGGGGGGTTAGCTGAGAGCATGCATTAAGGTTTCTTAGAGACTGATGCAGCTCTCATTGAAATCAGTTGAAATACTGCTACAGGCTGCTCTGAGAGGTGGATTGACTGGATGTTTAATATATTGTGCTTTACAGTACTTCAGTAATGCAGATTCATTTCAACTCAGCAAAAGCTCTTATTGGTTTGGATTTGCAAAAAAGCATGGTAACAATCTCATTTTATTTTTTTATTTTTGTGAACTGGTCAAGCATTAAATCATGTTTATGAAATGATAAAAGGACACTCCAGCTTGACACCTATTCATTTTTACAATATAAGCAAGTATAGCTTTAGGTTGTGCACCTGTTTTGTAGCACAGCTTGCTAGTTTTTTGGAGTATTATTACATTATTCTTTTTTTTTAAAAAAAAACCCATCAATTTTCTCTCTTGATTTTGCTGTGTGAAAAATAAACACAGCATCCCCAGACTAGCAGGGAGACCGACAGCATGTGGGCATCACTGAAGATCATGTACCTGTCTGCCCATGTTTCATCCCACCTCTCTTTGGTCATTTAACTGTGTCATCAAGAATACTCTGAAGGAAGAGATGTAGCATCTCCAAAGAGGCCATTTTAATATTAGAAGCCTGAGTGAGTGATAGGGCTTGAAAGAATTCAGGCCTTCAGGTCATCATTCCGTTTAAAAATGCATTTTAGGAGATGGGCATTTAGTCCAAAAGTTTGCTTGATAGTGAATCATGTCTGGATAGGTTTGGGAATATGAAAGCATGGTGTAATTTATTTATCACCTGAAAATTTATGTTCTTCTTAAGAAATTATTCCCAGATGAATTTACATAGCATGAAAGACAAATAGATGGAACTCGGATACCTGATTTTTGCACAAGATTGAATGGTTTTACCTCTGTTCCCACCCTTTAACCAATGCCAAGTGATTTGTAAATTGCCACTTTAAATACAGTTTTCAACTAGTCACTTTGTCACAGAATTTTGCTATAGTAAGTAGCAATATTAAGTTACATTGGGTCTCAGTTGTTTTTGATCTACTGACACAGATTTTTGGACCATGAGATATCATTGATATGAGACCTATGGGCTGGCACAGAAGTTTGAGAAAGTGGAATGTATTGCAATATTGGGGACTGTTATTTACAAACTGTTGAAGTATCTGGATAAACAGAGTCTCATTTGTACACCTGGGTGTCTGTATTAAGCTACAAAGATCCATTATTATTTGGGACTGTGTCATTGTGCTAAAAGTCATCACTAGATATATTTAATCATTAAGTTAATTATTGGCTGTTCTGGAAGGAGAATGTATTAATACAACAAACCATCTCATTCCAGTTGATGTTTACAGTCTCATTGCCTAAAGATTATAGAAAAAAAAGAGGCTTCATAAAATGCCTTGAGAAGTTAATAAATCCAGGTCTTGAAGGGGAAAAGAATTAGTACATTACTAAGGAAAAAAAACAAACAACATCCTTAGGAGCCATTTACTTGTTGCTAGCTTTAGCTCAACATGTGATTGCTTCATCAGAATTAAAGCAGTGAGGCCAGGACAGAAGACTTGCTTGGTGGCCTGACTTTCACCGTGAGGTTAGATGACACCTGAGGTATCCATGCCAGACATCCTTTGCATAACAGCCTGCTCAGCAAGCGAAAAAGTTCCATTCTCTGCTAGATTTTTGTCTGGAGGCACAGTTCCAGTGATAGTGGAGGACCCTTTTGAGGACCTGACAATAGAAACAAGAGCCACTTTGTAAAGGGAAGCTCTTCTTGCTAGTGAAAAAAATTACCACCATAATTTCAGTGCTTTTCCCATTGTTATCTGCTACTGTTGGCATAGTGGAAGCCCTGGTGACATTGGCACAGATGTTTGTTCTTCAGCTGTTAACAAAAGGTATAACTATTTTGTTGAGTTTTTAAAAATAAGAAGTTTCTCTGAAGGGAAGGTGTACCTGGGGCTGATCTTCACCTGCTGCAAGTTGGGAAGCACACTGGCTAGATGGTTTTGAGAGGTTATATGCAAGTCTTAAAACTTCCGCCATTCCTGCTTTGGGCAATGAAGTCTAAATTTCTAAAATTTAAGATTTTAGATTTAAGATAAAGATTAAAATTTAAAATTTAAGTCTAGATTACAAAAATCTTATTTCAATAGGTTTCTGTTAGCTTTACTGGATTTTAGGGGGTGTTGTTTCTAAAATAACTATAATCCAGAAAAGAAATAAGTAACTAAACACCAGCAGGTTTATAAGGTGTTATGTGACTGACTGTCTGTAATAAAGTGATGGAACTCACTCTCTTAGAAGAAGGTACTTCATTTTGTGTGTAAGGTAAACTGCAGGACTAAAACCTATCCTGTTTCAACTTCTGTATGTCTTATTATTTTGGGGTTTTGGCTTAGCTTTTATAACAATACATTATTTAAATTACAACATTTTAACCTTTGAAACAGTAGTCTGAGACCTACTTCAGACATCTTTTCCCCTTTCTCTAGGAAAATAACATATCCTCATGATGCTTTCCCATGTGGGACTGTCAGTTGAGGTGAATTTTAGGTAGCAGCTGTCATTAATATAAGTACTTCACTTTTGAGTATTTTGCAAACTGTAGTAATACATAATTTCTGCCAGAATGAATGAGTTTTGAATTTTCTAGTGACTATTTAACAGAGAATAACATATGAAAAGAAAATGAAATAATTGTAGTACTTCATCTTTTATTAATGGCAGTGTAAAGAACTTTATAATTGAAAACAGCATTCAGAATAAATACTAGAAAGTGGCTGCATGGGAAAAATAAGTAGGACTGTTATTTAAGATATTTCTGAAAACTTTTGGGCAATCATGAAATATTGCTTATACTTCACAGCATTTACAAGAACTGTGAGCAGTTCTAGAAGTGAAAGAAGAGCAATGAGCTTGCACTCCAAAGATTGAATTGTACTCTGGTATGTGAGGGAGCAGCAAGAGTAGATCTTGCCTGTGGTACAGGTGAGAAGAATTGGAGGTCTTGAGTCTTCCAAGGTAGTTAGATGAACACATCCTAAAACCTGTCACTGACACTGCTGTTGACCTTCTCTTTGTGAACAGTCTCACTAAAAAAAGGCGAGTACGTGGGCTGGCAGATGGATTTGTCTTTCTGTATCCAGCCAGGGCCCCATCAGGTCTGACCAGCAAATGTTAATCTGTTCCTCCCCATGTTGCTATCTGATACATGGCTGAAGAAAGGATTTAGGCATTCAGTTCTGTACCTCTTGGTGCCATATCAGCTTTGTCTTCAAGTACATGAATCTGTCTTCTTTTGCGCCTTTTAGCCTGTGTTTAGTGTGTGGCTGAGCCCACCACTTTTTATCTCAGTCATATTTTATAACTTGAAATGTTTGCTTTTCTCTGCTGCTTCTTGGCAATCAAAGGTTATTTTCTAAGCTAAGTGAATAATAAAATACTGAGTTGAGAGTTATGGTGGTGATATGAGTGAAGTTAGCAAAAGATCTACAGTCATTACAGAATCAGCTTTGATACACTGAGTTTTTGCATAGTCCTGATAATTCTGGAAACACATGAATCATAATTTCTTTTATTTTTGGAGAAAGATCTAATGTACAGATAAGTCATTGTCTTTATATTAAAGAGGCACTACAGAGACCCAAGTAGTTCTTCATATGCATTAAGTGTGTACATGAGCTCTTATTTTTCTGAACTAAAGAGCAGTCATTTTCTGTAACTGTTGAGTTAAAACCTGCTCTGAGCTGCGTTGCCAAATCCTACCAGCTTTGCTGCAGTTCTAAAAGACTGTTGTCACAGCATTTTGCCAGTAGTAGGCATAGGACAAGCCCAAAGTAATAAGCAGATCTAGTTTTACGGATCAGAATAGATACAGAAGAAGAGGAAAGATTTATTTGACCACTTTGTGTTTACTTGGTTAAATTTGTGTACTGGCGTACATTTACACCGCATTCAATAGGAAGCATCTCCATAGTAATTTAATATATAGAAACACATATAAACTGTAACCAAACATTGTTACATTATGTCTACAAGGGAAAGGTAGTGAGTTCCAATTCTGCAGGAGTCACCTTCTATTAGGGTTTCTTTCTATCCTTATTCTGAATGTCAGATGGATCGCTACATTTAATTAAGCAGTAACAATTGAGGTGCAGATTATTTCCTGGGGATTAATGACCAGCTGGACAGAGTTGATAGCCCAAGGTATTGGATAGATTATGCTGCATAGCCTCATGGATTAAGTATGAGCCCTATATTGTAGAGGTAGTCACTTTGAATAGAGTAAGAGAAAGCGTCACATTGAAGATAAAGTCTATTTTTTTTTTTTATCTTTTGTTCTTTTAGCACCAATTAGATCAGTACCTATCCAGTTCTCGATCATCCCTTTTTCCAGAAATAACCTGTATTTAAAATGACCCTTTGTTGAGGAATACAGACCACTCCTTTTTTTTAGTTCCACATTGTCCTCTTGTAGCTGGAATGGACTAAGGAAATGATGCAGAGCTTTGTAAAGAGGTATTACATAATTTTTCAAGACATCACACAAACATTTCGGTGCAAAATTTATTTTCCAGGTTTACTACAGTTCGCATGCATCTTATGAATGATTTTGTCCCTGTTCTGCACTAGGAAATGCATTTAATTGAAACTTTGTAGACTCTATTTCAGTGCTTCTTCCAGTACATTTTGACATGGCTGTTTTTCATAATGATGGTACATCTTAACTGGAACTATACACATCTAGATCCCTTTTCCTGGCCAGTGTTCAAGCATCAAATTTTATACCTAGTAGTTCCATTTTTGTTCATGTTTTTACTTTGACAGGAGTTTGGGAGAGGTATCATTTTAAGCATATAACCTGGAGAGCCAATGGCAAAATCAGTACAGAGTTTTAAGCCTGCAAACACTAAACAAGAGAGCACATCTAAGGAGGGCCCAAAGACCCAGTTTATACTCTAGGTACCTGTTGGAAGATGCACCCCCTGCTTCTCAGTAGATTCCCCTACAATATTGTCTCCATGAGCTGGGGGTTGGACGCCCTCAGGTGTCTTGCCATCTTGAAGTCAGGACATGTTCATGGGTTTGCACTAGGATGCACACTGAAGCACACCTTGTTTTGCATTGTATTGCATTGTAGGCAGCCAAAATCAGCTTTCTCCTGTTTGCAGTTAAAACTGCTCAGCTCTGGGAGCTTCTTCTGAACTGTTTCTTATCCACACTGGGCTCATTCATCATCACTTGTCCTGAATCATACTTTCTTATTTATGTCCATAGTTACTTGATTTTATTGTATTTCTTACTGCTATAGAGAGCTAGCTGAGGTCTAAGGTTTGCACATATCATAGCCTTTGTAATTTTGTGTCTGCTTTCTTGCTACAATTAGCAGAAATGGGGGATATAATAAAATGTCAGAATGTTAATAAATACAATTTTTCCATGAGTGCTTCCCTCTTATTTCTTTCATATTGCAGGTGTACCATCACCATGATATCTAGGCTCAAAATGCAATATGTAAGAGAAGAACATCAGTCGCTGTCTGTAAATTAATGATTTTCTTCACCCGTTCCTTGATAGAAAATGAAAAATTAATAATGTCCTAAATATGCCATGAAATATTTGCAGCATTTTTCTGACTTGAAAGAAGGAATATAGTATGTCCTAGTCCTTGTGGGCTGGGGTCTGTCCTGGCCTTATGCATTTATGTTACTTGGGTAGCAACAGCACAGATGTCTTACACAGTCCAAGCAGGGATCAGCTGTGATTCTGGCTCTTCCTCTTGCAGGATGCCTGGGACATCTCACATCCAGGGAGCTCTGGAGCTGCTGCCATGGCCAGGACCCTTGGGTCATGCCTCCCTCCCCAACCTACTGCCAACCACATTGCCATGAAACAGGGAGCACCTTGTGCTCCAGGAGTCTCAGATCTGAGTGCCCAAGAGCAGTTGAGAATACCCATTCTCTGGGCATAAGGCAGTCTATATTTTATTGTGCTTTCTGTAGAAAGCACACTTCAGCTTATGTTACGTTTGAGTAATTGGCTGCAAAGTGCAGGCTTCTAAATTGTGAAAACGTGAGAGCCTCCATCTTGCCAAGCAGTAGAGGCTGAATTGCAGGCTGCCAGAGCTGAAAACGAAATACAGTTTGGGTGAATCAGCCAGCATTCTATACCATGCATAGACAATGTTCAGAAGAAAATTTTATTAAAGAAAAAAAATTAAAAAGGAAGGGAAAATACTTTATGTGGCTGTAGCTTTAATGATTTCCCACTGTGCTTTTTCTCTTTCCCATAGAGTAGATTGTGAACTGTTCTTTTTTTCTTTAATACCTGATAATTTCATTAACTGAAATCTTAATTTTAGTATGCTAGATGCATACCCTTTGGAAAAAAAAGATATTTTAGAATCAAAATATTTGTGGTTTCTGTATTAAGTAAACATGAGACCTTGCATTATTTACTTTAATATAGTGATAATTCAAATAAATAAAAGAAGCAACCGAGCACATTATTTCTCTGGATAGAAATGGGAGGCAACTTGCTGTACACAGAATCTAAAGTATGCTCATTCAGGCATTAAGAGACCTTATGCAATCATATTTCATCTTCTGTGTGAATCCCTGTAATTTGGATTTTCCTTGTGATTTATACTATATATTTCAACATCTGAAACACATTAGACAGATATCAGATGAATGTATTGACAAATTGAAACATTTCTCTGACTGAACATTTGAATATATGGGAATGTTTTAGTTTAACAATGAATAAATTAAGCATAGCATTGCGGAAAGCAAGGTCCAAAGGAACGAAATCTCCTATTTGTAAAATCTGTGGAAGAAAAGAACTGAAGAAGGGAAGTGTGTGATGTGGCAGTTCAAATGAGGATGTGAAGGTGTGATGAAAAAAAAGGGAGAGAAGTTCTGCACTTCTGCACATGTCTAATGGGTAAAAGTATCTGGAGGGACCAGATTTTCTGGCTACAAAGAATGACCTACTAGCAAAGCAGAGGAAGAAATCTAATAATGGGGAAGAAATAAAACTAAGATAGGGACTTGGTGCACTGGAAATAAAGAAGAGAAATGCACAGTCAGAAGATAGCTGCTCTGCAGCAATTTTTTGATATACTATCTCCACAAAGCAAGGCAGAGATAATAGAGGGGCCAGGAGCCAGAAACAGCTAGAAATTGCAGAAGATAGGAAACTGTAAGATACAGACTGCTGGGTGATCTGCACCAGCATCTGACAAAGGCATGACATGCAGTTGGACGTTCCTGAAAAGAATCAATGCGCTTGACACCAGAGGAGCTAAAAGCAATCCACAGGCAAGGGTTCATTTTGGGACAGGTGATGCTGTCATCTGCCATAGATCCCTGTCAAGGTCTGGGAAAAAACCTCAAAGAAGAGGAGAACATTTCAGTAGAACAGCAGTGTCGACTGGGTGATCATAAATAGAGTCAATTTAAATGTAATTGAGAGATCAGCCAAAGAAGACAGTTATTTTTTTTGAAGGAAACTGAAAACCCCAGCAAACGAATGAAATTTTACTGCAGAATGACATTAAACTACAAATACATTCATATATCTGTTTACACATAGTTATATATATGCACTGCTCTGCACACTTATTTTCAAGTCTTATTCCTGAATCTAATTTTTCCAATTTGGAAATGGGTAGATCAATAAGAAAACAAGTCAAACCACAGTTAGAGAACAGTTGCAGCTAGGACCAGTAAGGTAAATCCAGAGAAGTAGAAAGCAAAGCAGTATGATTATAATCTGTTGTAAACTGGAAAATTGAATTGCTTGGCTTTTTTTCTAAAGTAAGAAAAATATTGTGTTTCTACATGTAAGCATGTATTTGAATAAGAGAAGTATGTGGACAGGAATTCTCATTTACCATTTTGACATGAGGAGGAAAGTCTTTTGCAGTCTCTTTAAGAGATCTCAGAATAAAGACCGGTGGATTGAACAATGAAGAGAATATAAGAGAAACTGGGAAATTTTTGCAGTCAAAGGTGCAGTTGTTGAAGTTTATTTCTAAAGCAGCAGCTAAAAAAGTTAAGTCCTGAGGGACTCTGAGCCTGAATGAAGAACCAACTCAAGAAGAGCATTGAGACTAAGTGGAGAAGCTCTAAGGATTAAAGTCTTATCAGGGAGGTGAAATTGGCCAACAAGTAAAGCATGTTGGACTTTGCAAATGATAGTAATAGAGAACAAGGAAAGAAATGTAGCAGCTGTGCGGTACAGAAAGGTAGAGACTACAAATTGTCAATAAGCATCTCAATATTTGAATTGAACATATTTTATTCAGTCAAGAAAAATGACATTGAGTAGTTGGGAAGAGGAGTATGTATATGGAAGTGACAGACACTGAAGTGCAAAATAATCTTGAGAGAGAAAGGTACTGCCATCAAGGCAATAGAATTGTGAAAGGACTGGTGACAGAAATCGCAAGACCTTTTAGATTGGGTTTGAAGTATTATTTAGTATGTTCTTATTGAATGATGTGATTAGTCATACAAATAAGAGTTCATTAATTTGCTGATAACCAGGAATAAAGAGGCACCATTGCTACAAAGGGTCACAGCATATCAAGGAAAAGTATGCGACCCTGATGGTTGAAATGTCGGGGTGCTGCAGAAGGATGAATGCACGAAGTCACCAGTGCGCAGCTGAACAGCAGAGCTTGCTGCTGTAAGCAGGGAGGGGAGCTTATCAGCTGCTGGAGAGGGGAGCGACTGGAATAAGTGTGAACTGCCAAGATGAGCTGTGACGATAATGAGAGCAAACATCCGCATTTTTTTCTTGGGGGCAGATTTCTAGTAGAGGTGAGTTAGACACTGGTGAGATTGCCTGTGTCTGATCACCTGGATTCAAGGGAGACAAATTCAGAATGGAACAGGTGTAAGGAAGAGCTGTTAGGATGATCATGGGAAAGGACAGCCTATTGTAAAAGGATCAACTGATGGCTATTTGTATGTTGACTTAAGTCTGAAGACACCCCAGCTGTCTCTATAGGGATGTTTTGATGCAGTCCTGAGTCGCAGGGGGCATGCTGTGGTATTCCCCAGCAAGGCAGCGTAGCCCATACAGAAGGTGACTGAGGTGCTACTGTGTCTAGGCTGAGCTCAGTGTCTGAGCTCATGGGGCATGCAGGAAACATCTTGGTTTGTTTAATCTGCTGCAAAGAAGGATGAGAGAGGAGATTAATTCTCTTTGTAACCATCTGAGGGAGAAAAACCTTAGGGAGGAAAAAGAGCAATTTCAGTCAAAGGACAATGCTGGTATAAGAGCAAATAGTTATCAACTGCTGGTGAATAAATTTCTAGGCATTAAAATGAGGACTTTCCAGTACACCTAACCAGCAGGAGTAATGGTGAGCAAATGAGACAGGCCTTGTCAACTGAAACTGAGGACATTCGCTTCTCTGCCTCTGTGTTTCGCTACGTTTTTCCATGCCTCCTCTTCTCTTCTGCAAGCAGTGAACTAGTTAAATTGTTGAGTAACTCTAGAAACAGTGCAAACAAGCAGCAGCTGCGCTATTGTTTCCAAATAAACGTATATTTAAATGACCTGGTGAAGGATAAGATTGAAGTGATAAAGCAGTTGGATGGTGAACATGTACAATAGAAAGTGTTACTGTAGACTGTGTCAATTTTTCTGTTCCAAAAGTGTTCTTAATAAGTATTAAAACTAATCAATGACACATGCCTAAAACTGATCTGATACATTTTATCCCCATGATGAGGACCTCAGGAATGTAGACATGGATTTCAAACTAAGGTAGCTTGCCAGAACATGAATTGAATGACCACGACCATTTCATGGAGGGATAATTAGCTTTTTGTTCTCTTTTGGGTTTAGTGGCTTCTATTATTTTAAATGTATGTCCTCACCCTTGTGTTCACAGTGAAACAGTTTCCTTGTCCCCGACCTCATGGCTACACAAAGTGAAAACCTTCATAGTCACTCTTCAATTTCTAGGATGTAGTGGTGAGTGGCAGGGGTCTTCCAAGAAAATATCTTCCTCATCTTTCTCTTGATCACTTTGAGCAGCAGAATGGGATAAATGAAATCTTTGTTTCTAAGAATAATACAGCACTTTTATTGATAGGTGGACATAAACAAAAAGCAACGTATGATGACAGCAAGTAGCTTTATTCAGAAGGAAAAAAATGCATCAAACATAACCGCATTTTAAAATTATGTACTGGTTACAATGATTTCCAAACAGACAGAAGTTAATTTCTTTGGGTTCCTGTGGCTGCTTTGC
This sequence comes from Falco punctatus, assembly GCF_963210335.1. NCBI lineage: Eukaryota > Metazoa > Chordata > Aves > Falconiformes > Falconidae > Falco > Falco punctatus. The sequence goes on from NC_137582.1 coordinate 46,203,796, forward strand.
ATAGGCTTGCCCAGCACAAAAAATAGACTATCATTTTTTCCTGACTCACATCCCGAGTTAGTCAGACAGATTTATTCTCACAATTGCATGTTTTCTCCATATATTTTAGATTGCTGTGATTTTCATAGGTCTTTAAAAGAAATTGGTTATTTTTTCTTAATTATGAAAATGTTATTTCAGTAAATGCAATTTAATTAAAATAAGAATTTCTGCCAAAGCGTTTAAATAAATACAGTATTCTTTTACAAGTATGAAAGGAGTTACTATTTGCTGTTTCATTTCCTCACTAATATGCTGGCATGTTTGGTTTGAACCTGAGCTTGTGGAAGTTTATTCTTAACCAAAGCAGTTCCTTTTTCATGTAAGTAGGTTAAATGTGAGTTGTAGAGCCCTAGGGCTTTTTTTTGTTCGGTTTTAAAGCCCCCTCAAGTGGGCCTCTTTTAGAAACCTGGAATCATATGTTTGTAAGGTTGATCTAAATTACCATTAGAATAGCTCTTTTCAACTTTTTATTTATACAAAGAATTGTAAAAAATGCACCAAACTGACAAGGTATTAAATCAAACAGAATAAAGACAGTTAATTTTCTTTTTGCTCAACAACTATTTTTTTTAATGGAAACTCTCAAATTGAAAAAATTGTCTGTAGAGTATGTTAAGGTGCCATGCAGTATAATAAAATGCTATTACTGTCAAAAAGGTACATGATAAAGTGCATTTGCACAAAAGGCACATATTAATGTCAATCATTTTTGGGTGATTTATATACTAACTGCAGTGTTTTAAGAAGATCAATATTCTTTGTTTTGACAACATTTCACAGCCATGTACATTCCTGACAGTATTAAACTTTCTACTACAGTATGGTAGAATAATTTTAGTAATTAGTGAGCGGTCAGTTTGGTGAAAAGACATGCAGTAATAGTACATTTGAATATTACCAGGTAAAAAAACATAATGCATTTTTGAATAAGGTAAACATGGTAATAATTCTAATTTTTTTGTTGAATATAACATTATGCAATTAGTACAAAGTTCCTAAAGTGGTGATATTTTCCCATCCTCTAAAATGCATTTTATATGTATAGTAATTGCTTCCATCACAATACTATCAGTGTGTACCCTAAGAGAGAATAATAAACAGAATTAAAATAGTTTGACACATAATTTTCTGATCTAGTTTTCAGAAGGCATCAGAAATATTTTAATTACAGAAATACTTTAATTATTTTCCTTATTTTCTATCTTTCTTTCCCTCCCTTTTTTTCAAATTCTATTTTCCTCTTTTTATCCTTGTTTAACCCTCTTGTTTGTCATCCATTTTTTTTCCTTAAAGATTTGGATTTTTTTAGTAATAGGGCAGCTAAGTGGCTAAGCAAAAAAAAGTCATGCTTTTTCTTGTCTCCTCTTGTGAAGAATTATTAGCTTTTTCCTCTACTTGTAAAAAAACCTCTCGTTCTTACTTGTTTAATAAGTTCCCCAGCTCCTGGAGAGCTCAGGTCTGAGAAAGCTGCCTCCACAAAAGAAGTCCTGGAGGTATTTTTGAGAGACCTTCTGGAGAGGTACTGAAGAGTTATGTTTTTAGTACAATCTGATTATACCATTGCTTACCTGTAAGGCCTGGTGCAGCTGTCTTTTACATCCTAATTTCTTCTAGTTTCTGTAGGGTGCTCAGTATCTGTACCACTAGGGCCATAATTTCTAAGGTCAGTAACAGAGCAGTAATTTTCAAGGCTTTTCATGACTTGCTCTATTTTAAAAATACCTGAGACACCATTTGGAAAGCATCTCTAGTACTACAGTTATTTCCTTATCTAAATAACTGAAGGATAGTGTAGGAGGTAGCTGCTGTCCAGTGGTTCATAATATCTGTACAGTTCATCATAGCGGTAACAGCTTTGCAAAGGCCAGGTCTGTATTATGTAATGCATAACAACTTTCATTTTCAGTGTCCTAGATATCTTGTAAATATTTAGTCAAATAAAGCTGAAGTAAGAGCTATAGAGTTAATTACAGTGAATGATCATGCATTTGTCCCTCACACATTTCCTTCTATTAAAATATTTGCAAAGTGGATATTAAAAATACCAAAATGTACGTACACAGGCTTTCATCAGAGCTCTGATGTCCAGGCTCAGATTGCCTACCCTAGGTGTCCTGATGCCTGAAGAACAGGCTAACTCTTTTGTAGTTTGCAGTTGTATGGCTGTACATAAACAGGGAAACAGACGGCTGTAATTTAGGCTTTATCTTCAGCATATAGCTCCCCACACCCAGGGACCTGTGCTGTAAGCACTCTGCCCTAGGCTGCGTCAGAGTGGGTCTCGCTGCCTCTGCTGCAGCAACTGAAACACGATGTGGAAAGGAGAGGGACCAGGGGGAGCAAAGGGAACCTGCGTATTTTGGGAAGAAATGGGCTTCCATGCGCAGGACCTAAGTTCATGCTGAACAGCAATTTGTGTGTTTGATTAGTGACTTGTAAATGCAACTTCTGCCTATGATGGGAACTTCAGAGGTGGAAAATTCATAGAGGAGAGTAACTACTCATTATGTGTTTAAATGTAGAGTCCTGAGAACACAGCACAACTTTTGTGAAGCTGTGATGAATATTGTAGGCTCCTACCATGAGCCATTGGCTCAAGACAGGGACAGCAAAGACAGCAGGGTTTATTTGTGGTGTGACACAGCTCAGGAGTGCTCATGGGTGTGCAGTTTATACCTAGGTTGCTTGTGGTTGTGCCTTAATAGCCTGATCTAACTCTATACCATCATACTATATTCTAAGATATTATTTCTCAGGCTGGAGGAAGATAAGCTGTAGGATAATCTGTTTATTATTCATAGTGAGTTTTATGATATGATATGATGAACTGGTGGTAGTAATTCAGACTATCAAAATGATTGGGAAAAAAAAAAAAGAAAGAAAATATCATACTTTCCACTGGCAACTAACGCCCTATCTCAAATAATTGGCTTTTATGTGACAAAACTGTAAAAATATCATGAACCATTAAACAACAGCATGCGTTTATAATTTTTCTTAAATTCTGCTCATCAACTTTCATATGCATGTGAACAAATAAAAGTTGATGAGGGTATTGTGTTGCTAAAAGTATGGGATAATATTCTTCTTAAACATCTGATCTTATAAAAATCCACTACATAGTAAAAGTCAATCACTATAAATATGTCTGGTTGGAGTAAAAATTTCTATCTGACATCAAATTTCTTTTTTAGTTAAAGAAGATTAAAGGTTAAGTTTTAGACATTTTTACAGACTGCATTCATGGAAGTTTTTTTTTTCTTTCTGTTCACTATTCTGGCAAACAGAGCACTTCCCTAAGAGCACTTTAACAACCCTACACCTGTTCATTTGTTCGGCTGTTGGGAAAAAATGGTTAAATTAGCATCAAACTCTTTGGAGGAGGGTTTTATTTTGAATATGAGGTTGTTGTCCTATGTATAGCAGTCATATTACTTAGATTTTCGTATCAGTTATAGCTGGCAAATTATTTCTCCAGGTTAGCTGCTATCTTCTAGTACTGCTTATGACAGCCTATTGGGTAATTCCAGAAAAAGGTTGTGATTTTATTGGGTTCTGTAAAAAGAGTTTCCTGATCTCATTATGATTTCTAGGAGCTAGAGAAGATCCCTGACTTTCTAGTTAGGCTTGTGTCTTCTGTGCATCAGAAGTTCTCCAATCTCAGTTCTTTGCAGGAAATGGGCATTAAGTTATTTTCTTCTAGAGAGGTGTAAACACAGTGCCTTATTTTTTACCTAGATTGCAATTCTTGGATCTTTTCCTTTAAGGTTGCTACCATTTTCAATGACATTAAAGCCAGCGCTGATGGTGAACAAGTGATTCATTAGGTTGACTTAGCAGATATGATCAGCAAAATTGAAGACAAAAGGCCTTGTGTTCTAGGTTCAATACAGCCAAAAAGAACATTTTAAGTTCAGGCTCCTTATGCGGGAAGAAAAAGAGTGTTGGAAATTACATGTAGGAATTCCTGCACTACCTCTGAACTGTAGCCACATCTTGTATGGTGTTGGAACTGTGTAAAATAATCTCACCTAAAGACACAGATAACAGTCACGTGCATTTGAAGCTAACAGTTTGCAATGCCAAAGCTGAAATTTGTCTGCAATAATATGGACTGTTTATTTTACTATAATTATTCACATGAGGGAGTCTGGCTTAGACCTTGGATTACAAGCTTTGACAGTATCAGTTTAGCAGTGCTTAAGTAATAAGTACATGAGGTGATGTTTCAGTGATTTTCTTTGTTGAGCAGGAAATTAAATCACAATGTTCTGGTGAATTTAGAAAAATTTGTTCTGTATTTCTAAAATAATCAATATGTCTTCAAGTGAAAATGAAATTCTTTTTCATATTCATATAGATGAATTTCATATTCCTATGAAAATTCATATGCATTCACATTATTCAAGCTTGACAAAACACATATGAGTCCGAGGATCTGCTGTGAGACTTGAAAAGCAGCTTGCCTAGATAATATCAAGCCTCTGCCTTCCTCGTATCTGCAGTTTACTTCATTTGCAGAAACACTAGTTAGTACCGTATTCAAAACCTGCTTGCAGGAGATATAAGATTGAGGCCCCAAACAAATCACCTTCAGCTGTTAAAAGTTATCACCAATTCAAGCAACACAGCCTTCATAATCCACTGTCCTGCCATCAGGGCAACTATCAATGAAGGGCAAAGTATTGAACAAAAAGGGAGACTGTCGTCTTTTGAATCATTATTTCATGTAGCTCTGCCATTTTCCAGATTTTGCAAATTACAAAGGCCTGATTAGATTGTATGATTTGAAAGTTAATGTTGGGAAAGGTAAGTGTGTTTAGATTGGTTTCATATTACTTGTTCCTATTAGACTTTATTTTTAGAGTAAACCTTATCAGAAACCAGCTGCCTGAAGAGATACGCAGTCACAGAAGAAATTAGTCATCAAAGACAAATGCCAGCCTGAAGCTGACCAGACCTGAGTCTCCATTATAAGGTTTAAAAGGGGCAGCAGCAGCCGTCTAAAGAAAAAGTACTTTGAAATGGAGCCCAGGTTCAGCCCATCAGGGATGACATTTAGATTTCCTGCATTTTCTTAAGCATTCTCACTTGACGTACTCTTCAAGATGACATGAGGGTGTGATTATGTGTAATTCAGCTTCTGTTTTCTTCCTCTGCTTAAGTTTCTAAAAATTTCCCTAATTTTTTTCACTAATTTAATTCTATATATCCTAAATACATCCTCACGTATATAGGTAATTTGCAGTGAGTAGTTCTGAAGTTTAATTTAATTTGAGGCATTCTATTTACCTTTGTTGCTTTTTGCCTACTTTTTGTTCACATGATACTTCACTTTGGGATATTCTATAGAGTGAAGAACAATGTCTTTCTCTTGGGAGCAAACTGGGATTGCATGCAAGAGGAAAAAGATGCAACATATTCCCTTTCATGGCATGACTAAAAGAAGCAGGGTGCGGTGCGTATGGGTGTCTACCCATTGCACAAGGGTGTATGTGAAAGCCATTGGAGTATGTGAAAGCAAACTTACAGAAGCCATTGTTTCCCCCCATCCTGTTGGAAGGAACCAGAGCTGTGCCATTGTCGGGAAAGAGAGCATAAAATGTTGAAGTCTGCCTTTCACTGATTCCTGTGCTACTCTTAAACAGTGGGGTGAGCAGAAAGGAGCTGTGATTCTTGAGTGAGCATTTCTTTCCTGGGCATCTCAGAGCTGTGCACTACCCTTCACATGCAGAGAGGGGCTATGTTTGTTTCTAGCCTTAATTTGAATTTGTTAGTCATAAATTGCAGCAAAAGTCAAATTCATAAAAGATACTTGGTAAACATGGAAAAAAAGAGTAACTGTCTCTGGTGTCTATTCACATTTTTATAATGAACAGGAGTGTTTGTTGCTGTAGATCTATTAACTCTATTTGCTGCTCTAATTATGCATATTTTAAAAAGGCACAGTGTTTTTTTCATGAAATACCTGTTAATAGGTTAAGGTGCTAGATCTCTTATGTATAGAATCACTAATTCTGGAAGACAGGAGAACACAATTAGGTGAAGTATCACTAGTGTTTTGAAGTTTAGTGCAAAGACTCCAGCTGAGTTCAGAAACCTCTACCTTAATTTTAAAAGGGTGCCTCTCCAGCCTTCTGTGCAGGCCAGCTGCCTGCTACCAGTAGTAAACAGTGGATAGAGATGGGTTAGTTGTTTTTTTAAATAGCACAACGGGTAGAAGTAAAATTGTTATGCTTATACTTAATTGATCATGTTGTATGTAATTCTTGTCTTAGCAATGTCATGGATGCCATTTGTTTTCAAAATTTAAGGCCATTTACAGTTTTTAATACTAACAGACTGGAAACATGAATTCCATTTGTTTTTAAAATAAAATACAGTATGAGATTTCATTATGCCTTTCATTTGCTGTGCATAGTCCAACATTGCTCTTTTTCTTGCGCTACCATATTTTTGAAATTACTTTTTGTGTTTTGTGGTTCCGGTGCTTCTTCCATTTTTAACATGCTTCTCTTTGCTACTTTTTTTTTTTTTTTTTTAACCGTTCTTAGAAATTACTCTTTCCCTCCTCTCCCTCTCCTGAAAATATTACTGAGGTCTTTTACTGGAACAATAAGTCTTGTGGTGTCTTCCACTTAGCATAAAGAAGTTAATTAACTCTAGGTTTAGGTGATAAAACTTTGTAATAAATATGTTGATCTTATACTTGCCTGAGTTGCACCATGTAAACCAGAGAAACTTTGAAGCCAACAGAAATATTATCTGAGACAGTAGGAGCTGGGCTTTTTGAGATAGCTTCGGACTGAAAATAGCTCATAGTATATCAAAGCAGGAATTATATGAGCCATAACGATAAGATTGCTAGTTGGGAAGCAAGACTATGTGACATTGAAGGAATATACTGATATCATTGTATTAACTTTCATGAATTCTGGATGATATTGTGTATTTTGGTTTCAGCAGTTAAAAGTCTTGTGTGAGTGTATTTATAGACCAAATCTTGTAATGGTTTTTATATGCTAATGAATGTCAATCCTTTATGTATTCATAAGAAATGTTTATAGTTGAGTTAATTACATCTTAAATCATTTATTGCTATTATAATAAAGCTATTCAATTAATTATTAAAATAAGCTTTTTGAATACTTGGTTTAAAACAACAGTGGCATATCTGTGGAAGTCTTTGTATTTCTAGCTACTTTTTTTGACATTCTTTGCAAAACTTTGATACATAATCATGTGAACAGCCTATTACACAATATTCTAATAACCCGAAGACTATGGAAGTAGAATTTTTATTTTGTATGCTCCTGTTTCAAAGGAGGATAAAGAAGTAATGTCCAAAGTAACAGACATAAGATTAAAAATGTTGGGCTTGTTCTTTCAGGGTCCTTCAGTAATGTAGGACTCAGTAACTTAGCAAATGCTCAAAAACAGTGGCTGTTGGCTTATAGTATTGTTATAGCTGAGCGCAAGAATATTTTTTTCTCCATCTTTGGGAACATTTAGAAGTTCAGACCTGCAGAATGCATGGTCTCACCTTCTAATGCATGTGAGTGAGGACTGTATGCTTGGGCTGGACATGATACTCTTAAGGCTTGAGTTAGAGAGGCCTTAGAGCAAACTCCTTAAGTGACTTCTTGTTAGAGATTTTATCCTTTATATAAGTCATTATGCTGAGGATTTCTTTCAGTTGGTGGATGTTGAGTTCCATATTTCAAAACTCCAAAGGTTAATCCACAAATACGAATGATCATGTTCTTTCTCTTATTGCTACCTACAGATTGATCCATGTGCTTCATATCACGCTGAGGAAGTGCTTCTTTGAACACAGTAATTCATGCTGTAAAGCTGTTTGAGATACATGACACTTAAAGAAAAATCGTCTAAAAATGCTAGCACAGAGCAAACCATGTTGTAAAGGCTGCATTGCCAGATATAAGAAAACTGAGTTATTGGTCAGTATAAGAGGAATGAAAACAACAGCCAAAATTATGGTTTATATTTTTTCTAGTTAGGACAGGCCAATATATTTCATAGACAAACCTGCTGAGATTCTGCAGGCAGTGCAGCAAGGCTGAGAGAGTTGTTATTTTAGAGTGTGTACAAATCTATACCATGTGCCTCATCAGTTTTTGCCCTGTTTGTTAGCCTAATGAAGGGAACTTTCAGACAAAAGGTGCCTTGTTATCTTTATTAATCAAACATATTAAGAAATGAAGAGGAACAGGCAATTGCCCCAGTTTATACAGGGATAAGGTGGTGGAATATTATTGTGTCTACCTTTCAGTAGAGTTAATGTTACTCAGTATCATAGTATTATGTGCTTTAATTTAAACACTGTGGATAAATCCTCTTCAGTCTACAAAGCATTTTTCTTCAAGGCTTTTCTGTGGTTTTTGTTTTTTTTTTCTAACATCAGTAGCAGTTATATGTATGCAGCAAGACCAAAACTTTTATCATTAAAATTCTGTTTGCTCTTTATTCAGAAAAAATATTGGTCTTTATACGGAAATACTGTATTTGTGCATAGAAATCCATTTAAACATGTTCCTTACACATATATCCTGTGCAGAAGTATCTTACATCATAGTCAGTGGAGGAAGCACTAGTAAAATATTCAGTACAGTTACTTGAAAAGGAAGAATGCTGGTTATTGCAGTCTTGTGTTTTGTATATATTCAGGGGATATAAAATGTAGGATTCAGGTCATGTAGCAAAGGTAGGTAGGAAACATTTTAATTCCTAGAGTTTCTATGAAGTTTTGATAAAGCTATTCTTTTCTGTCTGTTTTAAGTTTTTCCTGTAAACATGTAAAAAAGGTGTTTTTTTTCCTGTGATGATGAAATAAAAAGCAAACCAAGATAGAATATCAGTTGTTATGTGCTATATAATATTTCATTTTAAATTTAAACAGCTGATACTGATTTTATTTTGAAAGATTGACATCCTTCTTTGAACAGGTTATGGAATGTTCACATCATACAAAAATATATGTAATCTTCAGATTCACTGAGGTTTCACTTATACCTATATAATATTTTTTGTTATGACTGTATCCACTGTAAGTTGGGAAAGTTATGTTAAGTATCGCTGTAAGTATGGGAAATTCTGAATACCTCTTTGGTTTTTGTAAATATTTTGACAGAATTTAATGGTGAAGTGGGGGAATTATTGCAAAGCAAACCAATTGTAAAATATTTAGAAATAAGAGTAAGGTTTAAAAATTGTAACATAAGTTTCTTGATTTAATGAGCTGTGTCTCATTTATGGTCAATTTAGTGCACTTCTGTGTCTTCATACATGGGAACATGTGTATATGTGTCCATGCATGTATATGTAAAGTTGAGGCAGTACTGCACGTTAATGACTTGTTCATGACTAGACAGATCAGTTCCATGTATGACACGAGAGTTTTAATGGGAATCGTATTTAAAATACTTTTTGTAAGTTTTTTAAAACTGTCATGTAAAGTACATCAGAAATGCTTCAACGTGATCTCTGGATTAGTGTATAGATTATGAAGACACTGATAACTGAGTAGGTTGCATTGCCTTGGTTTTTTTCAGTCAGCGCCAAGATTGCTTGGATACCAGTCTGCTCTGGTCATTTTACCCAGATTTTATCTGTGATAGGGTAAAATGTTTAATAGAGGGTTTTGTTCTTAAATCTAAACTTTACACATTGTCAATGTCATGGAGTCCTCTACTCCATGTCAAAAAGGGAGAATATGTTTTTGAGCACTACACTGTAAAGAGTTTTCAGTGAAGAAAAGTCACTTTCAGTGAAGAGTTTTACTCCTCGTGGTTTAGTTTTAGCAACTGGAGTGGTATTTTGGAGCTTTGTATATATAGAAAAAGTGCCTGCATTGATCAGCTACTTAATTACCATTGATTCTCACTGCGAGTACATAATCTCATGGCACAGCCTGAGTAACAATTGTTAACATTTGACTAATCAATTACCTATTTCAGTATTCATGAAGGCAACAGATAAGACTGATTCTTGTTTGAAAGTTAAGATTCCAGAAGAAATACCAGTTTTCCTAATTTAATAGTAAACATTTATTTTTAAAAAAACTGAAATATATGAGAGATTTTGATTTTCTGTGTCCTGTAGGTAAATGTATCAAATACTTAAATCCTCACAGGGAAACTGTGGCTCAAAGGAAATACTAAACAGCAATGCTTACTGAATGTGGTCTTTCCACATGTGTATTATCTTCATTATTTCAGCCCAGTGTTCAAATCTTGCATCAGTTCAGCATTTCTGATGAAGTAAATTTAGGACTCGTAAAAAATATGAGATTAACAGAAATGGAAATTTAATCTTTCTATTTATCTGCTAAATGCATGACCTTGGGCAGACACAGATGAGAACATCAACACGTTTCTTCCAGTGGTGTGGTGGCTCTGGAGGAACTTTGCAAAGATTTAGACCATAAGTTAGCTCCTTGGCCAACTACTCTTTGACATGCTTTTAGGGCAGATGACAGATACTGTTCAGGAAGAGTTTTTTTGCAGATATGCTGTCTGTCTCTTCAAAGAGCTTTCCTGGACAGTCTGCATTTCACATGTTTGCTTCTGTACCGTGGAACAGGAGAAGAGCCACGGCTGAGGTCTAGCTCAGGATGCTACAGTGATTGTACTGGGTGGTGGTCTGGTGCCCCTTTAATGGTGGGAGCATTTTTGTTGCACAAGACTGGCTTTGATATGAGAGCTCTTGATGGCTGGCAGTAATGGGGGCAACAACTTCTTACTCCCCTGTCAATTCACAGGAAAACCTCCCTTTCATCGGTTAACCTCTCGGGACTGCTGACCTAGAGATGGGTATGCCTGCAGTTTGTTACCGGGTTCTTTGTTCCTTTAGTTTTTCGTATTAATAGAGGTCTATAATCATGCATTGTGAAAATACTACTACACATCAATAACATTACCCATCTTGAAAGAGTTGCTGGGAAATAGGATTTCAGTGAATTACTGAAAAATATTTTTCTGTTTAACATAACAATACCTGTACTTTGTAGTAAAGTGTAGATACTGGGGAATTAATCAGTACATACAGTTTTATCAGTGCATACAGTTTGTTTTCCTGAGTATGTTTTAATAAGCTTTTCATTTCTGAAGTTAAAACTTTACTATTGTCTAGATTGCCTTGTATCCCCCAGAGTTACCTTCTTTTTAACCTATTCATGATTTAAGGGACAGGGATTTTTCAAAAAACACCCACCCACCCAACAAAACTTCTGTAGAGGAACTAAAGTCAGATTTTTTTTTAAGTAGAATAAAATGTATTTTGTTGTTTTCACTAGTTAACAGTTCTTTAGTTTTCTTGATAAATACTGCACATAATGTGTTCATCTTCAGTTTAGTGTTTCAGTATGTTAAAGTTTATGATCACATAAACATTTTCTTGTCAAGCAGTCCCTGTGTGATTTGTTTCATGAGATCACAGTGAAGTCCAGAGGTATTACTTGTGATCATCAACCTGAGTATAGACTGCAGAACTGGATCCATCTGTGTGCAGAAGAGCCATATGCTGAGAGTAATACTCAGAAAGCTCATAGAAGTGATGGATGGATTCTTCAAACGTTAACATGTAATAACTAGTATGTACTTAGATGTCAGTGGATGTAGCAGAATATGAGTGGGGATGCCAGACATAGCCAGCTGTTCCATATCCATGCTATATTTGGCCCAGCAGATTTATAACGCATTGCCATTCACTAGCACGTCTTCATTCAGCTTCATCCAGTACACGACACATCGTTCCTGTCTTTACTCTCTGGCTTCCTCTTCCTCCAGAAATGAAGAATTTCTGCAGGTGCAGAAATCCTTTTGACTGTGATGTTATAGCAAAGAAACAGGTTGTGAGAGTTGATATCCAAGCAAGTCCAACCATTTGCAGTAAGTTTTGCCCATCACAGTTTCCAATTCTAAACTAATTGATTTAAATAGTCTTGGAAGTTTTGAAACATAACATCCACAATGCATAGACTATGTTTCCCCTTAAATAACATTATTTTTTTAAATCATTAAATATTAATTTAGTACAAATTGAAGCTTTTTTTTGTAAGGTGAAAGATACGATGAAGTAACCAGCTATGGAAAAACACCACAAACAAAAATATAGGTCTGGGTTTTTCTCCAAGAACAGTAAACCTGATCTTGAACCACATTATATTCTAATTCAAAAATCAAATTTCCAGGGATGCTGGAAGAATGTTCATTACTTTCTTTTTGTTCTCCCTGTAGTGGATCTATCAAGGAAGCTTTTTTAACAAAATAATTGTAGGCCTCCATTTTGCATTTAATTATCTGAAACTTTATGGATGAAAGTACTTCTTAAGCTTGATCTTATACATTTATTACTTTTTAACTGATTAGCAAAAATTACTGGAATACTTCTGTCAGGCTATATTTCTGAAAAATAGCTCAGATTTCTACAGTAGGATAGCTAGCTGCCATAATACTAGAGAATACATGATTTTGAATTTGCTTTAGACCTTAATCTGTTGGCAGTTCCTGAACTGGGCAAGAAAGTAGTGTCATCTGTTAGATATTTGTGTTCTTCTTTCAAAGTATTGCTGCAAGTACGTACACTTATTTTTTTCCATGCTGTCAAGCTGTGATTTCTTTTTGCAGCAACACTTTTATCTGTAGATTTTGGAATGCTCAGACTTGAAGTGATTAGTTATTCAAAATTCTCAGGTTTACATTTTAAAATAATTTCAGTATCAGTGTAGCTGCAGATGTGAAGTGAGTGGGTTTTTTTTCTTCAGATTATAGATCTGAATCTCCAGTAATGCTTTCTAAGCATTATTTCTGTTGTCCAGCTACACAATATGTCTAAACATGAAGTAGAAAAAGGGCGTTATTTAGAGTGATTCATCCACTGTAAGTAGAAATGAGAGTATGGTGAAAGAGAGCATAGTTGTACTTTTTATTTCTCCTTGTGTAATGAAAGTTCCCTTTGATGAGAAGTGGGACATGGAGATGGATGCAAAAATACTGCAAAAGGCTCCAAACAGGGGCTGTTCAGGTCTTATTCCCAGGGACCTGGCAATGGTTCTCTTGCTGGCTTCTTCACTACACCGCATCATCTCTGTGCATCAGGCTGGCAAATCCAGGACTGGGGAGCGTGTCCCAAGATCGCAACAGGACTGCTTCTTCAGCCCCAACGGCTATGTTACACTCCCAGTGGAAGCTACACCTTGTAGACCCCCTTCCCATCCCTCTGGGGGATGGGGTGTACATTGTTTTTAGTCTGCTTTTATAATTCTGCTAGTGGAGGTAAAGTAATTTTTTTCTGATTGAAGTTCTCTCTTCTGTAATTCAGAAATGACACTGCAGGCTCAAAATAATGGAATTCAGTAGTTACTTCCACTTCATGTTGGTCTTTGAGCTTTTGCCTTGTATTTCAGAGATGGCACACATTTCTTTCAGAGGTTGTCAAACTGAGGTAATGTCTAAATTGAGAGTTGGCCACACTTTGCGCAGGCAGATTGATGAAATACGGGTCTTCATTTATGGGGAGAAGCAGTGGGCTTCTAAATATTTAGTGAAGGAAATTATCTGTGGTTTTCTTTCCCAAAAGGGAATGTTCTCATACGTGGTTCTGATCCCCTCCAATGTGACAGCAATATCAGTGTAATTGAGGGAAGGAAAGGAGGCACTGTAAAGGGTTGTCCTGGTTTCAGCTGGGATAGAGTTAATTTTCTGTGTTTTGGATTTAGAATGAGAATAATGTTGATAGCACACTGATGTTTTAGTTGTTGCTAAGCAGTGTTTACACTAAGTCAAGGACTTTTCAGCTGCTTCACCAATCCACCAGCAATTAGGCTGCAGGGCACAAGGTGGGAGGACATGCAGCCAGGACAGCTGACCCGAACTAACCAAAGGGATATTCCATGCCATATGACATTACGCTCAGTATACAAACGGGGGGGGGGGGGGGGGGGGGGGGGGGGGGGGGGGCGTGGGGCGGGAAGCTGGCCAGGCTGCTGCTCAGGAAGTGGCTGGGCATCGGTTGGCAGGTGGTGAGCAATTGCATTGTGCATCACTTATTTTGAGTATTCTAATTTATTTTTTTGTCTCTTCTGTTTCTGTTCCATTAAATTGTCTTTATCTCAACCCATAAATTTTACTCTTCCCCCCCCCCCGCCCCCCCCCCCCCCCCCCCCCCCACCCCCCGCCTATTCTCTCCTCCATGCCACTGGAGCAGGGGGAGTAAGTCACTATGTGGTGTTTAGCTATCTGCCGGGTTAAACCACAACAGGAGTCCTCTGAAACTTTTGACAGGAATGTATGTTGACCTGTTGCTCATCGGGATGATCTGATTACCCTTTGTGCATGGCATTAGCAAAGTTCAAAGCTGCCTTTTCTGGCCAAAGTGGAGCACCAAGTAAGGACGTAGTAGCCAGGTAACATATGCAACTGCCAGACCTGTGGCTGCCACCTTTGCCAAATGTGTGTGATTGGCATAAGCTACTTATATTTCAAAATCTGTTAATTATTGACAGCTCTGGCAGTGTTGATGGCTGCAGTCCATCTTTTGTGATGAGCCTTATGTAAAAATAATGGATTTTTGCTTTCTGTAGCTTAAGACTCTGCCATGGTATTTTTAATACATTCAACTCACTTTTTTAATAATCCCTTTGAAATTTGCACTGAAATAATTAAATCTGGTTTATTTTCCCAACATACTACTTATATATTTCCTTATGGTATAAAGAATTGTTTGCTAATGCTACACAGTGAACAATTGAGTCATGGAAAACAGAAAAAAAAAATATTGAAAACTCTCCTCTCTTGGAAGAGGGAACATTTATTTACAACATTTATGCTAACTCAGGAAACATAGGAGGAAGTCCCGGAACAAAGTAGCATTGTGTAAACTCTATGGCTTACTCACGTAGGTGTCTTAGATTCCAACACGAGTTTGGCACAGGAGAGAGGAGCTAGGAATATAGGAATATGGTCTGGAACCTAACCTATGCCATTGCTTTTGGCATAGTCACAGAGGATCCAGTATGTGCACTTTGGTAAATGTGTATTTTGATAGAAAGAGAACTTAAACTTTAAAACTGCTTTGAAAATTAATTAAAATAAGATAAATTTATTCCTGGTTTAAATGTTGTTCTAGTGTTGCAGTAGGTGGTTTGTTGTTCTTTGTTTATAAGATATTTATTACTCCATTTAAAATATATTAGTACACATGTAAACAGCAATACATACTTGAAAATAGAAATCTGTTTAGGTCAAACATACTCAGCTTTTAACTGGCTCTACAGTTTAGTTACAAATGTTTCATTAGGAGTCTAAAATAAATGCAGACCTCTTTCTGCACATCCAGTTGTATTATTCCTTGAGAGGTCTCAGCTAATAGGTCAAAGTGGAGTCAGGGCAGCTGTGGGAAATAGTGGTATGATGTCCATCCTATTATTGAACAAGTTCCAGATGGAGCTCATGGAACAGCTGTTAAGTCTGGAACTGGAGATGCAATAGCCACCATAATAAAAGATTTAAAAATTGTCTGGATAATAAATCTGATAAATGGGCATATATATGCAAAAGATACTAAGGTTTCTTGAGTTATCTCAGTCAGTTACTCAGTCTTTCAGCTTAATGCATTCACCTTAGCTATATCATTCAAGGGTGCAACTCATTGATCTGCTTTTATGATTTCTTTACAAAGTGAGAATTTTCTCATTACTCCTCCTGAAAAACAGATCTATGAGGATGAAGTTTCATGGACCCAGAAAGATTCCTAAGTGTCCAGTGCTAGCAATAAATCTCACCCAAGCGTAGACTCACCCCATAGACTACCTGATTAAACACTACAGTCTTCATTCTTCACAGCAGTGGCTGCCTGTCACCTCCTTTTTCTGAATACGTCTATAGATAGGGATGAGTTGTGCCAGATGAAGCGTGAAGGCAGAAAACAGCCAACTGAATGACAAAAGACACACTTGGATGTCAACTATCAGCAGCACAAGAAACTCTTTCATGAGTCTGTTACTCTGTGATGTAACCCAGAGATCCTTTACTCTTTACGAGAATTGTCAGTGACAATATCTCTTAAACAGATACATAAAGGGTAATGCCAAAACAGAGCATTGCAATCAGCTGACATGCATTCATAGACGCAGTGCAGTAACTTCTAATTATTAAATGAGACAACTTAGGAAACTAGATGTCTGTGTAGTCCAGAGAAACCCTTATGTGCATAAAACTGTCAGTAAGCAAGAACTGTGTACTAACCGTGATGTTTTGTCCATGACCACAGACCCTAGCAAAGCGTATTATGAAGGGCTTTAGCCCTAGTTCTCAGTGTTTTGCTCAATTTCAGAGACTGAAGCTCTGGAAACTTGCAGGAATTATCATGCTGGCCCTATAAGGGAGACTCAAAGCCTTCATGTATGGTCATGTCATTACTACCTAAGTCCCCAACATCTCTTGTAAGTGGAGGGGAAATCTAGGAACACCCTTTAGGCAAGCAAAACCAGCACAAATAGGATGTTACTCAAAAGGATACTTTAACATTCCAAAACTTAATAGTCTTTTCATCTCCGGTACTGTAGACTGCATCCAGAATAATTCTTTATGGTAAAATGTGACATTTTAGAACTCTTTTTAGCACTGAACTAGCTCTGGTTAGGCAATGGGAAAAGCAATGGCTATATGAGGTAAGGCTTCATATTCATGTTAAGGAGTTGATAGTCATCCTACTTTCAGACCTTTCAGCTCAGAAATAACTGAGAGCAATGTATTATTTATTGGCTGTCTACTGCATATGGTTGGTGTAGGCAACAGACTCTGCTACATCCTTTCAGACAGATCCAAAATCGTGAGTTTTTCACAACTAAAACTGTTATAATTCTACTGCATGAGTATTTTGTGATTCTTTACCCTTTAACAGTGAAGGAAACAAAATGCAGTGGTCTGGTATATCCAATAATGTGTAGATAATGTAACCTGCAAGAGTCTTTTATCCTTTTGGATTGGGTATCCTTCCTAAGTGGGTATTATTCAAATGATTAAAAGGACAACATCAGAATTTCCTGGGTTTAAGTTACCTTAAAGAAATAGAACTTGATTTGAAAAGATGCTTGCCAAAGTTCAGCCAGATAAAGGCAGTGGTGGATGAAAAGATAATTTTAAAGAACTTGAAGATTCTTGATTACTGGGAAATGGATCACAAGCTGGAGGGCTTCCTTACCTTGCCTATAAAAGTAAATGCCTTTAAGTACTGAGATCCACATGTCTACATGGAGCGAATAGTGATATGGAAAACTCAAAACTTGGTAAAATTAACCCCAACATGCACAATGGAGAATGGGAATCATTGTCTCGTGATTTTTGCAAAAAACAAAGAACCTTCCTATGTTCAGACATAGCATTTACTTACATTTAGTGAACTTTCACATTCAGATCAAGATTATATTCCACATACTTCCAGATTTCTGCCTTTACTTGGCCATGAGTTCATACAGAATCTGTATCACTTCTATCAACAGCAGATTTTATGTAGTCTTTAAAACTTTTGTGGCCTTTTTAAAAAAGAGAGGAAGAAACAAATGTCACAGAGAAACATCTGTGCTGTAGTATAGTTTCCATTTAATGGAAGTCAGTGTATAGGGGTATGAAAGTTGCTTGAAGTATCTCTGCTGGTGTGTATTCACATCAGACAGTTATCTGGGTTAAGCCCAGTCCCCAGGGATAGCTATGGTTCAGTTTACATACAACATAAGTTTCCTCTGGCTCAAACGCACCTCTAGAGATCGCTCTACTAGACAAAGATTTCTAGAAAGCTGATCACTCTTCCTTTGCTCCCTTTGGCTTGTAGTCATCTCCTCCCAGTGTACCCTCTGGACCTGGCTAGACAGAAAACCCACAGCAACAGCAGAATGCCTTTGTTTCTTTTTTGGGCTATATTCTTTATCCTGCTATAATTTATGTAGGCCCAGTGATCCATTTCTGGTTTTAGTCCATTTCTGAAGTAAGCATGGCTTTTAAGATCAGGTTGTCTCTTTGCCTGATTGACAGTCTTTTCCAGTAAGGCTTAGGCTATTTCAAGCACAATGAAATTTCAAAATAATTTCAAAAGTTACTGAGTTTCATGAAAGTAAACAGCTTGAGCATTTGAGAAGAGATTTGTTAGTAGTCCTGATGAGGGTGCAAACATAAAGTTTGGTGCGTGAGAATCCATGTAGAGCTGAGCTGGAAGAAAACATGTTTCAGAAGTTCAGAACTGCTGTGACTTAATTTTGGGGTTTTGTACCAAGTTCTTTTATAGTAAATTGTTGACATTTAACAGAGTGATGACATTTCCTTTTTTTGTAGTCACATATTCAGAAAAGTATATTTATACAAGAAAAAGCAAAATACCGAATCTTTAACAGGTTGTGTGTGCTAATATTTTTGACTTTTAAAAAAAACCAAGTTTTTTAGCTTGGTCAATACTTAATCATGAACATTTAAAGTTTACAGTGGAGTGAAAATGAAGCAAGTGGTCTGATCTTCTGTGTTTCACTGCTGTTTTTTCACACTAAGGACTTTTCTTTCATGCTGAAGTCAGGATCTGATATCTCAGTCACATGGGTTTTGACTACAGGTTACCTAGGAACAGTAGAGCAATTCTAAACAGAAGAAAGATGAACTTCGACCTTCTTTGTAGCAGATGGAACATTTTGTGAACAACTGGTCATGTGTAAATGTTAACTTGTTTGCCTTTCTTAGTAACCAACAAATGAACAACATATGCCTTTATTTTTCATTTTGCAAAGACTACAGGGTTTTTTGGGGGTTTTGGTTGTTTGGTTTTTGGGGTTTTTTTTGGGGGTGGGAGGGTGTTTTGAAGAGTGTGTTCTTCAAGTACTGTACACAAAATATTATGTTCAGTAGAACAGAGTAAAATCTATGATGCCTCTGTATCAAATGCACAGTATGTTTGGAAAATTAACATTAACAAACATTACTTATATCTGAGGTTGTCAACATTTAATTAAGAGGGCCCTCTACATTTTAGGAAGACACTGTTTGCATATATGTAATAAAAGGTTCAAATTTAAATACTGTACAATTAGTTTCCACGAAAAAATGACTTTTGCAGAGCCCTACAATAGACAGTTTAAAGAAATAACTATTCTGTGTTTAAATTGTGCTCCTTAGTATTTTAAACAGATGGCAATGGCTTTCCTCTTGATTATAACTTTGAGGCATGCTTTACTAAATGGAATCAGCGGGGTTCATTAAGGTCCCATTTGATGTATCAGTATTATAAAAATACCATGTTAATTATCCTCAAACGTTGCAAGTTACCTCCATTTTCCTGCAATCAGAAGATGAGAGAAACCCTGTGAAGCAAATTAGTCCTAATTGAAAGAGGACTGATTAATATTTAAATAAGGCATTGTGTGAGGGATTCTGCCATGAGAAAAATAGGCTGAACATCTGAATTAATTGCATAGCAGGTTAAATTAAATTTCATATAATGGGTTGGAAGATGAGTTGGCACAGTGCTTTAGCAGGGAGCACAATGGCTGAAATACCAGTCTTTTCTTTCACTCTTGGCTGGATTCCACTGAGGTCCTTGTAGCCCTTACCTCTTTGTTGTCTTTCTTTCAATACAAACAAAGGTACTAACAGAAAATTGCAACCACATTTTAAAAAATGTTAATCCTTTTTGGGAGACAGCACCTGTCTACATTTTCTCCATTTCTCTTCCACCTTGGCTGCAAAACTGGGAAACATTAGTATCTTTTTCCTTGCCAGGTTTAATGAGGATTGATGTCATAAAATGCTAATGGCTGGAATATAGTTAGAACTGCTATTAGTGGGTTATCACTGTCTGACATTTTCACTGCACAGGAGCATACATGTGGAGCCTGTTTAAAGTGATTGGGTTACTTAAGGGTCCCTGTTAGGGATATTTAATCCAACATAAATTACTTATGCACTTTGTTAGTGTTCAAAGGAAGAGTGTCACGTTGTATATGTTGGCAGTTTTCCAGTCAAGAGCTGTTAATTACTGTACAGCTAGTGAATACATTTTGTGGTGATGGAAGCCAAAGGAGGAAAAAACTATATCTATATTCCATCTGACTAAAAATGAATAGATGGGAGTGCAGGGGGAAAGTAGACTGAAGTCATTTTCACCCTTAGGAGTTACAATGCCATTTGTTTTCATTTTGAAAATAAAAACAAATGACAGTATGATTCCCTGAGGGGGAAGTACTTTAGCTATAAAGAATCCCTGCCAAAAACAAGTTATTATCTATTTGTATGCTGATAAGAAAAAAAAAATGTTCTCCAAAGCTCTAATTCATCTACATCTCTGCAGAGTTCAAAGT
Organism: Falco punctatus; assembly: GCF_963210335.1. Lineage (NCBI taxonomy): Eukaryota > Metazoa > Chordata > Aves > Falconiformes > Falconidae > Falco > Falco punctatus. The sequence goes on from NC_137582.1 coordinate 46,224,194, forward strand.
TCACTAAGATACTCTTTGCTTATCATATTAAATGCACGTGATAACTAGGAAGATGGCTGATAACTATAGTACTCATTACTTTTTGACATGCAGTTTAGTATAGTCAAATTGCTGTATATTGTCACTCTTAGATTAACAAATACTGTTCTTGCCAAGGCTTGGGGGGTTTTAGTGGTGGAGAGGCACTTAAATAACAAGTATCTTTTGATATTATCATTCGGTTCAACTTTGGGAACTAGCCATAAGAAATAACTTTGAAGAGCTAAACACATTTTTTATATGGGAGCTCATGGATCATGTAACTGTGCTAGGTGAAAAATGCATAGTTTTGTTACTAAAGTTACTGCATGGTCTACAAATAAAGATCCTGTTATACCCTTGATCTCTGCAAAATGGAAATAAGGTTTGAATATGGCCTAAAGTAGTATGTTTATTTCATTTTATTATCTAACTGCAGTGCTACTTATGAAGTTGTCCATATAAAGTTCATAATGAAGATAACTCCATTTTCTGTCTATATTATTGAAATTGCTAAAGGCACAATATATGCATGATTGTAGTTATGTAAACACTCCATTTCTCAAATGCATCATTTATGAAGCTATGGGGAAAACTGGAATATCTTGCGTTTGCATAATAATACATCCTACCAAACGTTTTTTTGAAGCTTAACCCAAAACTTTTATTTTCAAGCGTTCTGCTAACGCTATTAGTACACTCATTATATATTTGACTAAAATTCTCTTTCCTCCGTGGACATGATCGTGCTTTGAGTTTGTGATCTCTATACCCAACTGGCCTTGGGTCTCACCTTTTCTTGTTGAGAGCTGGTACTTGGGGTGGAGAGGTAGATCTGGTGACTGAAGTACGTTTTAGGTTTGAGAAAATGGTCCAAACTATGTATTATTTTTCAGGTGAGGACTTTATATGGCTTGGTTTTGTTTGTGTTAGATGCAGATTGTTATAATCATAAATCCTAGATATGTATAAAGAGCACATGCATTATATATGTAGCTAGGTTTTGTAATCAGTGGTTCTCACTAGTGGCATTTGCTCTTCCTCAGCTCATTTGATAATTTGCACCTGCTCTTTGTAGTCTTCTTATACACTGTAGATCTTCAGGCCCAGGACTTTCTTCAGTGTTTGCACCGCACCTCAAATAACTGCATTAATTTGGCTTATTGGTAGGGATTACTAGTGTATAAATGCTAGATTATATGTTTTGTACAATGCTTATGCCTACTGTCATGCAGAGGTTTAAGGAACTAAATTTTCCACTAAGAATCCCTGAATTGCCACCCAGCCACTTTGCATCTTTAGCATCTGAAAATACTCACACAGGGAGATGCTCAGCTCTTGTGCTGCTTGTAGCAGTAAGAGTGGCTATTTCAGTGAAAACCTCAAATTCTTCCTACTCAAGGCTGTTCAGAGTTTAGAAACAAGGCATATTTTATCAATTGATTCCTTTTTAGACATAATAAACATGCACTTCCTGAGCAGGGAACAGAGCCCGCAACTCCTTCCTGGTAAAGGGCTGTAACCATTAGTAAAGGGAACATAAAATTTTGTGTTTATACTTATCATTTTGGGTGTCATATCCAATTTCCTTCTGTACATCATGACTTCTGACTTGGAAAGCTATACTGTAAGATGTGATATAAAAAGTTGGTATAGCCACACCATTACCTTAAATGTACTCAGAAGGAAGTCGGATGCTTCTCCATGGGTGGGACTTCTGAACTGTAGACAGGACTTAAAGAAAGATTAATTCTGATTTACTCTTTCAAAATGTTTGTTTTTCTGAATTTCATTCTTGGGTTTCTGACTTTCATCATTTATGGAACTCAATAGGCCAGGGGTCCTCAAACTACAGCCCGCAGGCTGGATACGGCCCCCCAGGGTCCTAAATCCAGCCCCCAGTATTTACAGAACCCCCCGCCGGGGGTTGGGGGGGAAACCAAGCAGCCGCAGATGACTGCCTGCCACTGCATCCGCGCGCCGGCCCCCTGGTTAAAAAGTGTGAGGACCCCTGCAATAGGCTAACTCAGATTTGGGGGTTTAAACTTGGGATATGTGTACCCATCTTTTCCAATACTCAGTTACATTTCCTAAGTTAATTTGAGAACATTAAAGCCTAGAATAGGTGTATTTAAAAATGAATAATTAGATTATTTATTTTTATTAAAAGCAGGCTTTTTTGTTATATAGTTCTAATTTCCTTATTAAAAAGTCAATCCTTGTAAAAAATATAAAATGATTAATTAAATAAATATGGCAATGTTCAATATCTCTACTTGTTGAAGATATTTTATGAATATGAATCACCGTTCCAAATCGTTGATACAGATTATTTGCCTGGCTTTGAAACTTGAATGATCTTTTATATCTGTGCCATAAGCTAATTTGATTATCAAAATATTTCCACAAACAAAGAATTTGAACATTAGTCTTGTTTCTTTAAATACAAAACAAGTAGTCATTGTTATTATCTCAAAATCAAATACTTATTTTACAGTGGTTATTGATATCTTTCTCAAATCAATGGTTACATAGAAGCAAATGATCCACTTTGGTGTTTTTTTTTAATTCTTTCAAATGATCTTTTACTTCAGGTGAAGATTTTTGGTATAGTGAAGTACATTAATTGAATAGTAGTTTTTCATTAGGGCCTGTCTTACTAACAAATGTTTTTACTTGTAATTCTATGCCTAATAATTTTCAGTTTAAGGAAATGTCTTAAGCTGGGCTTCATATTTCAGGCTTTCCAGGGTCTGTCTCTTCTGTACATTTTCATGTGGCTCTCAGGGATGTCTCTGGCAAGGAGGAAGCACTAGGCATGGTGATAGCCAGGCTGCGTTTGGACCTTGGATGTGAATGAGCTGTTTGAAGCTTAGACAAGACCCAGCTGAACCTGAAAGAGTGAAAGGTCTTGCAGATTTCTCTCCCTAGTCTACCATCCATGGAGCAGGTACATAAATTATGCAGAACCTGCAACATTCAGGAAAGTTTTTTCCTATTTGGGCTATTTCTGTTCTTTCAGAACATGATTGCAAAAACTAATTCCTGGAGTTCAGATGACAAGATGGGACTTTTTAATCATTGGTTCTGTGTAACTGAGTAGTATAGTAAGCTCCTATCTCCTATCCAAAACAGATGGTCCTTAATGACTCATAAGCTAATAGAAATGACAGCTTAGTAGTGTTTCTCGCTATTACAAAAATTGTGCTTGGCTTAATCCATGAAAAAAGTGAAATGGTAAAATGTGTTAGGCAGAGGGACTGTTGATTTTTGAATTCTTGGAGCTACACATGAATTATCAGATTAACTATTCTCCTTTATAAAAGTTAAGAACCTCTGGGTGTGTTCAGAGATGAGTCACCAGACATCTAGGCAATAAGTTATTAACAGAAAATAAAAAGACACCTAAGATCTCTCATTGTTAGGCATGAACTGAATAGGCATTTCCTCATTTGGATCTCTGTTCTGAAATCTGTGCAAGTTATCATTTTAGACACTTGAGGCCTGAGGTTCCAGCACTCAGAGCAGTTTTTTTCAGACTTTTTTAAGCAGCAGAGTGGAGACTTAGCATGGAAAGTCTTAGAGGAAAGAGCATATGGTATCAAAGATGAGGGTGAAGGTCTATGTGTATGTTTCAGTATCTGGAAATTAATAAAACATCATCTGTCTCAAAAGGTATCTTTAGAGAGAAGCGGAGCTTTTACCAGGAGGAGGTGGACTGAGTTCGTGTGGAATTAAGCAATGCTTTTTTAATTACCACAAAATTTAGAGGGGCATTTCAAGTTTAAATAAAGCTAAAACTCAAAACAAAGGTTTCCACTGGACTTAAATGAACTGCATGATGCTGGATATATATTTTCTGCCAACAAAATAAATCCATGAGGTGTTGCCGTAAGTTTAAACCAGGGTTGTGCAGCACAATCCTTAACCATGATCAAGCTATTTGTCCTCAAAACCTCATTTCTCACTATCTTTTTTTTTTCACTGTTGACAATTACATCATTAAAATATTATCTAGAGTTGATTTAAGGATAACATGTCATTTGGACAATGCAATGTAAATATCTCATATTTCAAGAATACATATGGGAACATTTTTTTGCCAAGAATGCTTGAATCTCCTGATGCCATTCTAATTTTTTTCATGGATGATAACACATCAGATTATAAAAAAAGTTTTTATATCTGCATTTTTAATCCCAGAAAACATGAAATTGGCTAAATATGTATGTTACCCCAATCTTAAAGAGTATTTACACTGTTGTGATTAGTGTATTTTAGAAGTGTTACTATGCAGTTTAAAATAAATTAACAATCTGCTCAAAATCTTTTGGTATGTAGATCAGATGCTCCAATCTGTCATTCATATTGTATCTATACACTTATATACACACATTTATTTACATATAGGCTTACATACCTTCAGCAACTCTTTTCTTTCAGAATTTGAGCTATAATTTGTCAAACAATATTTCTATGGGGTTTTTTATTCCATAGTATATTTTTACAGCATTTTAATGCTAGCACTATTTTTTCAAACTTTAGCTTTGAAGGCACTTCTACCAAATGTGTGAATCTCTCTATCTGCAGGTTGTCCATGTTTGTTTCTGAGAGGCTCCAAATTGGTAGCAATCAACTTGAAAGTGTGCAGTAGCTGTCAAATCTCAGAACAGGCTGCAGATGATCTTATGACTGATTTAGCATGTACTGGGAGCCAAAGTAATACAAAATAATTGGCTGTTTTCCGCTTCCGTGTTTGATGGCTAGGAACCTGATCCTCAAAGGTTCCTGACCTCATAGACATTGTCTCAACTGGGGGAATCTGTAAACACTTCCAGACTCCCAGAACTGCGTGTGTGCTGGAGCCGGTCCCGACCCCATCTCAGAGCAAGTCTGGGGAGCTCACCCTTTTGTCTTGAATGCTGCAGTTACACAGGAAGGATTAAATGCACGCTCTGGCCAAGTCTCTGCTCTGAAGAGTTTGGTAGTAAAGACCACAGTCTAGGCTGGGATTAATTTCTGAGTGTCAGTTGCTGATTCTTGGCCTGACCTAGTTTGCCCTAATAACACTGTAGGGTGCATGAGATCTCTGGGATTAAGATTTAGCCCTCGATTCTGCCATGCAACTACTGTGGTTTTCCTCATCCTGGTTCAGCAAGTGAGGAAGAGAAAGGAGGTGCATAGGGAGCATCAAGCTGCACTGGAGAAGAAGACGCATGGGTGCCCAGCCAGCAGAAGAGGCAGCTGCGGGCACGTCACTGCATGCTGTCTGAATGAAGATGAACTGAGCTGGAGTCTGCCATCTTGGTGAGCTCCAGCCCGGCTGTATGGCGTGTGGCAGCCCTCCAGTCTAATTCTGGTGTAGCTCTGCTAAAATCAGCAGAGTTACAGGTGGAGATGGAGGTTCAGGCTTCACCTACACTTTCTGTGAGGAGTGGCTGGGTTTCCATTGTATTTACTCTTGCAATCACAATGTTAAGTGACAAAATGAAACCAGACAGGTCAGAGACAAATCAGAAAAAACTCAAGAGGATAATGGTATCTGCACTAACTCTTGCCTGCTTTGTTTGTCTTGGGTGATGGCTTATGAGCTGTGATAGTACTCTAAGGGGTTTTACTGTAAGAAGAATTATGTGAAGGGATATCATACAGTTCTTCTGCAGAGATATTACTAATGAGATCTGTTAGAGTACTTCAAGGTTTGACCGGATCAGAAATTATCCATTGACTCTCAGTCTCTTTTGGAATGAAGTCATAACTTCTAACAATTTATTTTGGCTGATGATACTTCTGAGGCTCTCCTCTCTAAAGAGGCCTTGGATGTGCAGAAGATGGCGATCGTGGTTTAACCCCAGTCGGTAACCAAGTGCCACACAGCTGCTTGCTCACTCCCCCTCACCCAGAGGGATGGAGAGGAGAATCGGCAAGGAATGTAAACGTTCTTATTTCAAGGGTTGAGATAAGAACAATTTAATAGGTAAACCAAAAGCTGCCCATGCAAGCAAAGCAAAATAAGGAACTCATTGCTACTTCCCATGGGCAGGCAGGTGTTCAGCCATCCCCAGGAAAGCCGGGCTCCATCCCGTGTAATAGTTACTCGGGAAGACAAACGCCATAATGCCAGATGTCCCCCACTTCTTCCTTCTTCCCCCAGCTTATATACTCAGCATGACGTTATACGGTATGGAATACCTCTTTGGCCAGTTTGGGTCACCTGTCTTGGCTGTCTCCCCTCCCAGTTTCCCATGCCCCTCCAGCCCTCTGGCTGGCAGGGCCCAAGGAACAAAAAAGTTCTTGACAGTATAATCACCCAGCAAAAACTGAAAACATCCCTGTGTTACCAACATTGTTCTCACATCAGAGCCAAAACACAGCACTGTAACAGCCACTAAGAGGAAAATTAACCCTATCCCAGCTGAAACAGGACAATGGCCTAACTGAAACTTAGTAAACTATATATGATTAGTTGTGTGACAATGACTTTAGGGCACACTGCATTTTGAGTAGTTTGAGGCCTACATCCTGCAAAGTGCAGGGCATTGGATGGAAGGTCGGAAAGGGTAGAAATGGCCGATGACCGAGCAGACTGTTACTGGTGTGTCCTGAAATGGATGACGCAGTCTGCAGAGTGAGCAGTTGTGTCTGGAGAGGGAGTGTAACATGGGAACCAGGTAGGGGTTTATTCCATGCCTCTGTGGAGCATTTGCCACCACTTTAAAAAACTCCCATTCCCTGGCAGATGGTCATCCCCCATAAGGTTTGAACAGAACCTTCCTGACTAGAGTAAGCTAAGCCTATAATAACGTATAAATATTTACCTTGTTGTTAGTGCATATCTGGAGACTGGACTGTCTTCCAAATAGAAACAAATCCCTAATTTTTTATGAAGGAGTGGGGCAGAAATTCTGCCTACCTTATGCAGCACAGAGAAATGTCTAAAACATTTGGTAAAGCATTTTCGTTTTTAAATCAAAGTGCAATGTTGACCCTTTATAAGAACACTGTTATGCATTTTTAATAGGAGTATTATGAGCAGCTGAGAAGCTGCGTAATAAATTTCAAGCATTTCACTATGTATTTGTTTTGGTTTGTGCCCTCGCAGTCAGAATAGGGGAATAATATACCTTGAAAATCATGTTAGTAAGTAATAAGAAATTTCAGAATGCATGAAGTCACCATCTTTAGAACAAATACATACTGTAATCTAATCATAGCACGTAGTATTACTACTTAATTTCTGGTAAAGGGCTCTGAACGTATCATAGAACTTTATAGTGAAAATTTGTTCCAATCACTAACATAAATTTAAAGACATCTACAGAGAACATTAAGATTTGCAGTATCACCATAAATAAAGAAAAGTTAATTTTAAGATGTCATGTAGCTAGGTTAAATATAATGTTCATTTCCCATTCAGCATTTTCATATCATCTCCAAATAAGTAACTTATGCTAATTTTTCTTTGGCATTTCACAATAAATAGCAAAAACACCTCTCCCCCTCTCCTTCCCGTGCCATGGTGTAGTATGACTTGGTTACTTCATTGCTTCCTTACAGGGAGGGGCAGTTTATGCTCTGCAGAATCAAAGTTGGATGTATACCTTCCTCGGAATGCTGCTGCACAGCTAGAGCAGGGCAAAGGAGCTGCCATACAAATGACAACTGGCCAGCAGGTACTTAAGGATGAGAGAAGTATTACGGCTCTGGTAGCTCATAGGAAGTACAGCAGTTCCTGGAACAGGAGGATATGAGCCTTTAGAACACTAGTCCTGCTCATAATGATCTTAAACCCCCCTCTTTTTTGGTATAAAGTTACAGTTCTTAATCTCTAGACAACTGTAAATGTTGTTATTGAAACTTGCAATATGTAGAGGGAGTTGAAATTATTTTGAAAAGTAAAGTACTTTCCATATTTTTTAAAAAACAAAAAGTCTAAATAGTTTAAAATATTAAAGAAATCAGGACTGGAATTTGAAACTGGCATTTGGCATAGACACATCTTTAAGGTGTTGCAGCTTTACTTACTGTGCAGCGGAACAATTAAAATGTATTTCTGCAATGTTTGTTATCTTAGCCTGGTAGAATTAGGAGAGTGTAATGAAGCCTTTTCCTTTGCTAACTTATGCCACAATCAAAACTTCTTTATTCCCACTATGACAAGAACGTGACTTACTTCCTTTCTGCCTGGAAAAAGTAAAGGGAATGGCAGCTGTCCTGAAAATATTTCTTGGTCAGCTTTTATGTGTGAGATTGTTAGTATTTCCTCCCAACTAGTGGGTAAAGAAGGGAACAGATAGCATTATGCATGAAATGTGGAAGATGTAAATCGAAGATTGTAGTGTTTCTGAAGTGTTTTCACAATTGCATTATGCTGTGAAGCATTCTATATAATTTAGCTTTTCCTTCACAACAGTAATTACTCTCCCTGTGTGTTGGGAAGGTATTTCTATTATAATGCCATCTAGGAACTGGAGTTCTGTAAACTGGGAGTTGCTTTCAATAGCTTTCAGTAGCTACCCACAGTGGGAAGTGAAGTTAGAAACATAACTTACCTTTATCCCATTCACTTTGGTAAAACCAATTTTACGGATTTCCTTTTGGGGGTGAAGAAGGCTCACTATAGGTTAATGTCAAAGCATTGTTGAGATTGTTTGATTAAAGGAAAATCAAGAAGCTAATTTTAGCATATAGGGGGAGACAGGAAAGGGGAAATAACTAGTTTATTTTAGGGTTGCATAGTATCTTGGTTTTCCTGGAAGAAAGGAAGGATGAGGAAGGTGGCTTCCTGTTCTTTAGACCAAAAGCTCAATGAATGTTTTGCAGCTTGTACAAAGCTTCTACGCCCCCTCCATGTTCATGTTAAAGGGAGCAGCAATAAAAGGCTGAGATTTTGACTGTCTTCCAGAGAAGCGGTTACTGTCTGTACCCAGAACAGTTACATCTTACTGGGGCTACAGGGACAATAAAAACATAGAATCATATAATGCTTTGGGATGGAAGGGACCTTTAAAGACCATCTGGTCCAACTCCCCTGCCCACGGACAGGAACATCTTTCACTAGATCAGGTTGCTCAAAGCACCATCTAACTTGGCCTTGAACACTTCTAATGATGGGACATCTACAACTGGAAATGGGCAAGATGTTCCAGTGTCTCACCAACCTCACTGTAAAGAATTTCTTCCTTATATCCAGTCCAGATTTACTCTCTCTCAATTTAAAACCATTGCCCCTTGTCCTGTCACTACAGGCCCCTTTCTGTATTGAAAGGCCACAAGAAGATCTCCCTGGAGCCTTCCCTTCTCTGGGCTGAACAACCCCAACTCTCTCAGCCCATCCCAGGGGCAGAGGGAAGAGGGTGGAGGAGCCAGATTTTGCTTTCCAGTCTGCTCCAAGGAAGCACAGAGGCATGGTGTTTCTTGCTTTGGCTTGTGAGAAAGTCCCTCTGTGCCATTAAATTTTGTAGTCGAGGCCAAATAAAATTTAAAGAAAATGCAAAAGAGAAGGTTGCTACAGAATTGCCAGCTTGGCCATATTGTTCTGCCTACTGGAGCTAGCCAGATCATCTGATCTGTCGGTTGTGGTGTGATATCTGAATGTGTTTATGTGTTTTCTCTTCATCTGATTAAATTTTGCAAACTTTATTAAAGTGTATTTTAAATCTGTACTGGATATAATATGGGCAACATTATGAATAGTTAAATGATGAGATTCTTCTAATTTTAAGTGAATACTCTTCAAACAGATTTAACACTGACTTTGGAGTGTTACACAGATTTTTTTAAAAGTGCCAATTATACACGCAGATAAATGAAAAAAAAATATGCTAGTCAGGAATGTGAGCTTTGATTTTAGTTCTGTTCCACAGATTCCTAAAAGTTAATAGTACAAAAGAAATTTTGACTGTTTTTTGGTCAGTAATCATTTTTGTGTTGTCTTATACTTTTGACAGTCGTTTGTATGCACTAAGTAAAAGGTAGGATGAATGGCCTATTTCTGTCTGTTTTCATTACTGTGCTCTTTCTGTGTGCTCCATCTTATTCTCCGTATATGCCTACTGGGACATTAAAGATTCTGTAATTATTTCAATAAGATCAGGGTTATAGATTTTTTGTTCCACTTAGTTGTTTGCTAATAAACCTGCCTCTGTGCTGAAGGCTAACAAATTTCTTATTTAATACTGTACTTTTTTTTACATGATATATTAGAGAACATTTTAAAAGGTCAAGACTGTGCAGCTTACTGTTTTCTCAAGGTAGCTCCTTAACTGAAAACTCCAAAGTCATCATCATCCTTTTGAAAACATTAATATTAAAGCTGTTTTGTTTCTTATTTCAGAATTTGAAGAAAATTCGAACAGTTTTGAGACATTGCAGTGCTTAAAATCTAAAATGATTTTTAGCTTTAGTAGGAAGTATATTTATGGTCTTACAATTAAGAACATGCTAAAGGAGGAACATAAACTGGATAAACTGGAGCAGTGCAATAATATGTTCTTCACATATGGGTTTTCCCTAATATCAAGTTCTTTGACATCTGTGGTATAAACGAACACTTTTTAATCATTTTCACCACACTGTTTCAGCCCAGGGTAAGATGGAGGCTACACAGGATGATGCGTTATGTCCTGTCCCCTAACACTTCAGACCTGTGCCCAAAGCTGGGACCCAGCTCAACAGTGCTGCCATTTTGAAAGCACTTCTCAATGTACTATTCAACATAAAATCCCTGGTGCCTAAAATTATACTTATTCTTACATCCAGAAGTGCTCATTTTTTACTAGTGCTGAGTAAATCGTTGTCTTTCTCAGGCCCAAGTACTGTGAAATTGTTCTTGGAAGAGACTGCCTTTTCCTGATGTCACTTGTATGTTGAATAGGGATCCCAGATATTGAATCCAGCTCTGGATTGTGCAGAGGTATTGATTTTCATGTTTTTTCTGTAGTTGTACAGTGCTTGTCTTAGGAGGCAATTGACAGTTACTCAGTCCATGCAAGAGTGATTTATTAGTTATTTATTGCCTGCATGAAGCACAACAATTAACATGAGATCTGTCAGTTATGCAGGGCAAACCCCTTTGTTTCTCAGGCTCACTAACTGGACATTTTTTTTTGACATTTTTGCCTGCTCACAGTGACAGTGTGGCAATTACCTTCTTAAAAGACTGGTTTATCTTGTGTGTCTATGTAAAAGACTGTTCCAAATATTGACCTTATAATTGTCCTGCATGTATTTTCAAGTTTTTAGATTCAAAAATTTTATAGCTGGGATGATCAGAGGACCTTGTGAACTGGCCTTGTCAAACCTTTTGGACATTTGTGGTGAGTTTAGTATGCATTGTATGCTTTATAGTGTAAACTGCTATTAGGTCTACTCAATCACTGAGGCAATTTAGCCAACTGCTCTATAGATAAGTTGCTTCTTTGCACTCTGGTCTTTCCTGGGACCAGATGGAGTTCTGGCACTTGAGTGCAAAAGGAATATTTTTACTGGTGTTTTTTTTACCGCTTCTTGAGGCCAAACTTCATGTACCCTCAATCTTCAAAGTATTAGGTGTCCTCTGCTAGCAGACATCAGGAAATGTTAGGTTTCTTTTGAGGATTCAAGACTCCACATTTTTCTGTAACTCTTAATATGTTTCCCATCAAAAACTCTGCAGCTGTAATTAGCACTCATCCATACAGAGCTGGAGTACTTCTAGGAAGGATGAAGACAAACTGGATAGAAGCCAGAAAAAAAAAAAAAAAAGGCAACAAGAATGAAAGATCTGGAATATTAACTGATGAGGATGAGAGATAATAACCACTCTCAGCTTGTACAAGTCAGGGAGATGAAATGCTGGAACAGGATACATAGAAATACTGTGGTAACACCCTCATTGGAGGGCTTTTTCTTTAAAACCAGTTTTGGTGGTAGTCAGTCAGGAACTGTCTACATCTACTTAGCTTGGGATTAGTGAAAGAGGCTGGAGATGATTTGAGAGCTGTGTTGCCATTACTTCTGAGCAAAAAGATAAAGAACGGGGGCATTATAAGTTGTCATGTATCTCCTCTGTGGTAACATAGGTGTTTAAGTCAGGCGCTTAGTAGAGTCACTGCTTAGTAGAGTCACTCTACACATGCTTGCAAGGAAAAGGCAGATGTTTGAGCTTTGGGGATGACCTACTGCTAGATAATACCAGAGCTTTTATGAGCAGTCTGAGAGGATGCAAATTGCAACTTCTAACACTGGGCTTTCTAACCCTGGCTGAGGTTTTGTCTACCTGACAAAACTCCTGTCGTCTTGAATTTGTTACACTCAGCAGTACAGATGAGCTGCTACATATCATTGTCAGTAATAAATCAGCTTTTGTGGGTAACTTTAATAAAAATCTGTGGCTTAGACATAGATTTTTAGAATTATAAGGTGCTGTTCTCATACATCGACTGAACTCATGTGCACACAGAGGCCAAGAAATCAATCACACTGAGAAACTTCTACATCAGAACTTCTGTTTTGTTCATATAGTCTTTATTTAAAGGTTCTATTTATGGAAAATACTTCATGTTCTTATGTAAATTGCTTCCATGGGATAATGTTCTCAATCAAATATGTGTGCTTTCTCTTTGACATTAATTACTCATTCCAAATTTTAAATTTTTACTCTTTCTGAGATTTTTTATTGAGAAGGAAATCCTCAGTAGCATAGATTTCTTTCCTTGAGTTGGTATTTGCAGTTTGATTCGAAAGCATCTCATAACCTTATTTTCAGTCAATCATTGAAAATGGGATTTACATAGTCTGGTACTCTGAATCATTCATTTGGCCCCTGATTGTTTCTTAATGCTTCAGTGTATTACTTGGAGAGTAGACATGTCAGAATTGGACATGATATTCCAGTATAGGTGTTACAGGTGACTTGTAGAGCTGCTAGCATTCCTCACTCCCTTGCTTATAGCAGAACATTCCCTTGCTCTTGCCTATATGGCTCTTTCCTATGTTGCTCTTGCAGTTCAGCCTGCCATCCATCTTTCATTTATAAAAGCAACATGTACAAAGCTGTGTTCAAATGAGTGCACTTCCCAGATGCTTTTCTGTAGCTCATCTTCCCCATTTGATATTTATGACTTCATCAGCTCTTTACATTTTCTCCAAATTTACTGGGTGAGTGATAGAGATACTGCATAGCATCAGGTTGAGAACGTTATGCCTAGAAGCATTTCTGTTAATGATATTTCCCCATTTGCATTTCTTTTAGTGAACTGTCAGTTAGTAGGGTTTTGCTGTGTATTATGGGTTATATTGAGTCTGTACGCTGTTTAAAAAATGTGGAATGAAATCTAAAGGATAAGAGAAATACAACTATATGATGATGTCAATTCAGTCTTCACCAGTCAGGCTTGTGATGTCATGAAAAAAATATTTTTGGGGAAGACCCTTCTTCTATAGAATCAAAGTCAATGCCATCAGTTCACCTGCCCTTTTAGTATTTATTGTTGCAGCATTTAACAGGTTTTGATGATTTCACATTCAGGCTAAGGTGAGTCTTATCTGGTTTTATCCTCTTTATGCTTCTGAAATATTGATATGTTATGTTTTTTGTCCCCAGTCCACTGGAACTTCTCCAGTATTTTAAAATTTAGTTAAAAAAAATAAATCAGGGGAGGGCTTCAACATCTCCTGAGCCAATTCTATCTGAACCCTTGGGTATAAGCTCTCTGATCCAGTTAATTAAATGTGGTTTACTTCACTTTAGCTGTTTAGTAACCTACATAGTTACAAAGGAAATCACAAGTGTTTGGTTGTCACAGCAAATGATGAATATATCACATTCTGAAATATGTATTAGATTTACTTATCTTCTGCATCACAATTCATTATGAACTTTTGGGACCAGAGCTGTGCCATTGCCCAGATCTTGGTTCATGACTATTTAACCATACGGGAAATTATTTTTTTCTTCAGAGTGCTGGCTTCCATAATCATTGGTCTGCATTTCTAAACTGCTAATTTGCATTTACTTCTGTAAGCTTCCACATTTTCACTTTTGCCAGATATATAAAAGAAGAAATTGTTCCAACTACTTTTCCTCTCAGCTTGGGTGTTTTTTCACAAAAAAATCCTCCTTTCATGACTGCAAGATTTTTTTTTATATTCTGATTTTCATTATTCTTTTGCATTAAAATATCTACTTTGCTCAGTTTTGTTTGCAAGTGTCTTTAAAATTATTTGGGCACATTGACTTTTTACAGAGAAAAAATACGTCATACTTCTTGCACATTGTAATTGAAATTCATTTGTGAATGCTCTAACATAGGCCATCAGCAGTTTTAGGCAATGATCAGCTTATTTTTATCTGTCATACTGAGATCTGGTACGGAACGATTTTAAGTTGCTTGGTTTACTTTTTATGTTGGGAATAGATCTGTAATTTTTAGACATTCCGAAAATAATTTATCAGTCACATCAGAAGTCTACCAGCTTATGTCTTCAGAAACCTGTGTGATTTTCTACATATTTACATATACTTTTAAGTACTTTTTAGAGGCCTGCTCCTTCTATTTTTTCATCTGTGTCGGCAGCTATAGAAGACTTATATGGTTCTAAATCAAATACAACCTTCCTGAATTAGCTTGTAAGTCTGAAGTATGTAAATGATACCTTTAATGTGGAGGCCCGCGTTCTTGCTCTTCCTGGCTGTCTTTCCTATTTAGGTTTTACTGATAAGTTTCAGTCAAGTGAATTGTCATGCCAGGTTTCATGCCTACCAAATCATGTGAATTTTCTTTTACCAACACATAACTTGTTTTTAATTTCTCTTTGATGTTCCCAGAATAATTTATAGCTCTCCTTAGTTTTGTTTGTTTACAATGATGTTACTTTAGGTCTACACTTTATGGCTATGTATTAAGTAGTCCTTTAGCATTGCTTTTATATGCAAAGTTAAAGATCTTCAGTGTCTTGTTTTGAGGTGCAAGCAGAATTACTTAGAAAAGTCAGAACTGTAGAAGTTCAGTCTTGAGAACAAAACATTTCATAAGTTTGTGTTTCTTTTTTAACTTGTGGTTGTTATGTAATGAAGAATATATACAGACTCACTCTCTTTCTCTTCTCTTTGCTTAAAAGAGATCAAGGTAAACAGTTGAAGCAGAAGGAAACCAACTGTTTTTCCATTCACCTTATTATTGAGCTGTGGTTAAAAGAACTTCCTTTTTGGTACTATCAAAAGATCTAAGCTAAAACTTCAGTTGAACGTGGAGGAGAAATAGACTGTTTCAGAGATGGGAAAATACATAGAGACACTTGCCTTTGCCTAACAAAGGCTAAAAAGTATCATGTTAATTGTGTTTTCATAATTTTTCTAAATTACACATTGTAGTATGCATGGCAGAAAATAGAAGTGTTTATTTTTGTTCCTTAGCTTGGGATTTAATGTTGAAATTTTGATCTTACAAAATACATCATTGGTTATCACAGTTTGCAAATTTAGCAATAGTAGTTTAAAACAGAGATACTAAAGGAACTGGAAACAGGGAGTATTTTAGAAACAAGAAGTGTGAAGCCCTGCCCCAGTTTAGTGGAGACCAAAACTTCTGCTGACTTCACAGAGGCCAAAATTTCACTCAACGATTGTAACCAAATAAGAAAGTACAGCCAGCAGAGTATTTCTGTATGATTGTTACATGCCTCAGGAAGTATTACAAGGCATGAAACTAAAAGATGCATGAATTTAACCACCCGAGAAGTGTAATAATCACCCAGGGGTTGGAGGAGGGGGACTGAGTTCAGTTACAAAATTGATTTTTTTTCCCCTAAAACAAACATCCATTTGCTGGCAAATGTGGAGGGGAAAAGGACATCACATAAATCATAGATTTTCACTGGTGCTTGGGGTCCTTCAGTTATTCCAGAGTGAAGGAGGCACTGGACAAAGTAAATAAAGAGGTGGGAGAGTGGGACCTGGGCACCAAGTCCTCTACTTCTAGGTGTGGAGTCACCCTTTTACTGGGCAGTCCGTTTTTGGCATAATTAATCTGGGGGATTTGTTGTTTTGTTTTGGTTTTGGTTTGGTTTTTTTTTCCTGTACACAGCTTAATCAGGGAGGGAGGAAAGTCCCTTGTCATTTCTAGCCTTTTCCTCCCTCCATGCCCAAGAGCTAAGTAACAATTTCAGATGACAGTTGGAAATTATTTCTTGCTATCAGTGCTGCCTAATTTCACACATTTGGTCAGCAAGATTAGGAGTGGAGGTGTCCTGATTCCCTTTTTTCTGGGTTGAGAAAAGATATGCATTTGTGAAAAAAGCTGGGGTGAAGCCAGTGGTGCAAGGGAGGCCAGGTATCTAACGTTCGTTGTGACAAAAATAGGCTTAAAACGCCCACTTTCAATCTGACTGCTGAAGTTCATTTGTATAGATAGCTGCCAGTATCAACAGGCACTGGTGTGTGTGGAGAGCATGCGGTTAATCTGGGTTGGTGCATCCAAATGTAGTCATGGTTGCGTAATTTTCTTGTCAGGTTCAAGTGTTACATTTGTGGAACATCTTCTGCAACCACTCCATCATAAGGTTTTAAGAACCGTGTTCTGCATTATACTTTAAAATGTGCATAATCCTTTCATTATAGAGAAAAACCGTCATATCGGTTCAGAAATAGAGGAAAGCAGATGCTTAATTTTGAGATGTGCTTGATGTATCATTATTCAGGAAAGCCTTACATGATATACATAATATGCAGTATTTAATATCCACAAGTGCTTTCTTGAATAGAGGTGTTTTAAGCACCTGCTTACACATGTAGAAGTGTTTCATACATGTATGCATATATACCTTTTTTTTCTGTAAGCAGCCCTAGGGAGGGCATAAAACTGTTTACACATTTAAAGTCAAGCACATGCAAAAGGGATTCCAGGTTTAAGGTTTAATTTGAAAAATATAAATGTAAGGCTAAATTAAATTAAACAACTCTATTCACGTCATCCTAAGTAATTTGTATGTCTTCACTACCAAGAATTAATCTGAAGCTGTAATTATAGCATCTTACACAAGCATTTATCAACAATGATGTTCACTTGCCACTTGGCAGTCTTTGGTCAAAAAATGTTTCAAAGAAAATATGATTAAAATAAAGTCCAATACATAATTTTTAAAATATTCCCTGCAGAAGTGGGCTTTTTTTTTTTTTTTTTTTAAATTGTTTTGGTTTTTAGCATGGAAAGAAAACAGCTTTCCTGTTTAGCAAAGAGCAGCCCAAGACCAGCATGTTTGATTGTTATGGTTATACTACATCCACTAAAACTACACATAGAACTGCCTTTATATTTCCATACAGATTTCCTCTGATTTCTGCTTTCCTTCTCATAAACAGTCGTTTTTAGAAATTACCAGTAACAAATCTCATAATATGTTTGCCTAGAGTATTTGAGCACAATGGTTGGCCAAGATGAAATGACACAAATTTGTCAACAACTTGACAAAGCCCAGTTACTTTATGGGTATGGATGTAATTAATTAGTAGGTCATCAGAACGAAATGGTTTAGAAAAGACTATTGTAATTTTTTTGAAAAAAGCCATCAGCAAGCTGAGAAATAGCAATGCTCAGGTGTAATCAGCATTTTCAGTAATGGCCTTAGTGGTGGCATTGAGAGTGCGGGGGCTGGTTTGAAGTTAAATGACTAAACCCTTTATCCTCACCCTAGTTTTGGTCATGTTTCTGTGTTCTGGTAATTCTCTTGTCTAAAGTCACATATTTGCTGCTCAGGATAGATTTCCAAATTATTTCATTTTAGATGTCTCGCCGGTTTTCATATTTATACTCATTTTCTACAATGCATTTTTATAATGTCTGTTTTTATTTAAGAGTTAGTTGACTATTTTCTTCATTAGTACAGGGCAAGTGGAAGCAGTAGGTAAGGAGCTGCCTTTTCACATCTATGCTTTTCGTTGTCATTTTTTTCTTTAAAGTAATGCATTTACATTTCATAATCATAAACATGAAATTGAAGATGAAATCAGTTCTCGAAAGATTAATTCAGTCCTGCTCACAGCTGTGAAGACTGTGGAAATAAATATCATTTTGCAGTAACGTATTCCTGACAAAGGGCATAACAAAAGACTGATTTCTATTCAGAGATAGTGAGTATATTTATTTTGCATGTTGGGGGGAGGGGCTGTGGTCGACTGCTTGCGACCCTGACCTAGTTTTGTAGCTGCTTATTATTCAGCTATATGTTTAAGAAATCTCTGTAATTTAATTTGGCAACTCTTCTGCATGTCTGCACGTAGCAGTAGGTGCTCTTAATATTATTCGTGTCCCATGCTGAATCATATTTATTTAGGAAAAGGAATATCCTAATGCACTCATAACTCAGAAAGAAACTGTTAATTGTTAGCAGAGAACTGCCTGATTACAGACTGGATGTCTCGTCCAGGGCCCTGCCATAATTAGTAACCACTGTTGACATTTAGATTTAAATTGAATTTTCTTCTAATTAAACCCAGAGGGGGTTGATCCTCTCAGATGTACAGGTTAATAAAATTAGTCAGAAACTGTTAAACAGTAAACTGAATTCTCCAAGAGAGCTTTCCCAGTGTATTGTTAGGAATTCTGTAATTAATATTCAAAGGATTCAATAGATTTGGAGTTGTCCTTTTTTGTTTTGGGTTGCATCTGGGTTTGTTGCAGTTATTTCTTTAATTAGATCTGTTTGCTTTTGATATCTACAGTAATACTAATTTCCATCATGTTTGTGCATATGTAATTATAAGTGCACTGTTCATCCATACTGTGCAACTGTTATGTGTAATAACAAGCTGCTTTTTTTTTCTGGGCACATTCAGTGAATAGTAATCTGAAAACTAAAAGCAAGTGTGAAATGAATTTTAGGAGTATAGCCTAGACTAACTGCTGTCTGTTTGTCATCGTCATACAAATGTTAAAGCTGCCACAGGGTCATTTACTTCTTTATTCATCATTGTTTTTTGCTGATCCTTCCCAAGCTTTTTGTTTAAATAGGATTGTGGGTTTTTTAAATGAAATATAGATGCTTGTATTTTTCCTATTGCTTTTTCAAGTACCATCAACTGGATTGAGATCTTAGCCTACATGAAATTAATCTATGGTTTTGCTTTCTTGTCCTGCTCAAAGATTAAGAAGTTAAGAGTATGAAAACTATAGAGCATGCATGCCAGGAAGTAGCAAGAGTATCAGTGATGTGAGAAAAAGTAGAGTCAGAAGTGTTATAATAAGAAATTTAAACATTAAACCTTGAGAATATCAGATTTTTTGCAAAACTGCTCTGTGTGAGTAAAGTTTCTCTAACAAAGATCTCATAGCTGAACTCCCTTGTGGTTTGTCATAGCTCATATGCGGAGGAAATGCAGTAAAATATTGTTGAGCACTGAGAACAATTTAGTACCAGTTCTAAAAACTTAATACCAGTTTTACAAACAAAAGTGAAAAATGTATTTTACCATTTAATGAGCCTCATGAAAGTTATGGTTTTGGTTTAAGCCAATTTCAGAGCCACTGTAACTTAAAAATAGAGGGTTTAGAGAGACACAGAATGATAAATGAAAATGTATAAGGAATGCTTTCCTGAAAGATATCTTGAAATTCATAAAAGTTGTTCAATACTATTGAATTGAATTTACTTCCAAAAGGAATATCATTTCTGTCCCTTCCTCCTTAATCATGTAAGCCAAACAAACAAAGAAAAATCTAGATGACCTCATTTTTCTTGCTTAGTCTGGCTAAATTAATTGGATTAGGTAAAGAATGCTTTTCTCACTCAGAATTGGCTTCAGACGGTACAAAACCACTAAAAATGTATGGAACAATTCACTGCACTGGTGTACAGCACCAGGTAAATTCCTCCTTTCTGCAGGTTTGTTCTGCGGAAATCACAAGGCAGATCAAACCAAAGTGGCTGAAAATGTCAGGTCCAGAACTGCAAATTTTAACCCATTTAAAAGTGTTGTTCTAAATGAAACTTTAACAGGAACAGTTTGTATGGATAACAGCTTCTGGATTCAGGTACAGTTCTCAAGAAAACATCCAGCTGAAAAAATCTGAGTAAGAACAATAACACAGAAAACATACCTCCTTAGCCCACAGTCCAATCAGACTCTTTACACTGAAAACAGACTTAATATTGCTATTGATTTTTCACCAAAAGTGTCTACTATGGTTATGGGCAGCAGTTCAGCTGAGATCAATAGGTAATTAAACCCTCTATGAGAACGCAGTCTTAAACTGAATTAAACTAAACTTTTGCAGTGACCAAATCACATTATCATGAAAATATACCCCAAAGTCTCACAAATTATCTGTAATCACCTCCAAGCAGCCATAAACTCAGTCCTGAGTTTGACAGCGTAGTAGCCATATTACATGGAAACTGAGCTTCCACGCGTGGATGGGAATATGCCAACCACGGTCATTTTATGAGAATGGGAGTGTCGTTGACAGTGGTCTTAGATTTTTCCCTCAGAATCAAGTACAAACTTAACCACTGGTAGCGGTACGCATACAAAACTAAAATTTGTTTCTCGTACAATTTTTAGGTAATGAATTAGGACTAACAGGTTTTCAACATCTTGACAGCTAGGCAGAGCTGCTAATAGAAGCAAAAGCAGATGTGTGATCACTGTGCTTTTATTAAACTATGTACGTCTCATTGGTGCCAGCAGGACACCAATAGAGAAAGGAAAGAAAACAGCAGTTGCTGAAGAAGCCACTGGTGTGCCCATCAACTTTGGCATGAAATACTTCAGGTCAACCAACAGTAGTCAGGAAACGTAAAACTGTCTGTGTTTCCTAGTTTACAGACAGTGTCAGCAAAATGCAGACTTAGCAAAGAGAAGGCTTGCACTGCGTTAAAGGCTTCTGCCAACTGAGTAAGGCAGGCCATCGCCCGCTGCAGCTGGGCAGCCTGGAGCAGGCGCCCGGTCTGGGGGCTGTGACCTGGCTAGTGTGGGGCATGGCATCCCATTTGCACATAACTCAGCTATAGGGAAGCCAGGGGTGTGTTAACTGGGCTGGATTGTGAGAAGCCTAGATCTTCGCTCGTACAGTCACAGCAAATTACAGATTTCAAGGAGAGAAGTATTCTGTTTGCATGGCCATATGTGATTGCATGAGGAAATGTGCTGAGGCGATGCCAAGGCTTTCTGGGCTTGAGAAAAATGGGCTAGAAATTGCTAAAGACAAATAGCTGAGGTTCGTTCGTGAGCCTTTCACTGGAAACCATACTTTCTTATTGCTGCCTGTAGATGTAGATCTTTGAACCTGTTGCAACAATATAAAGAATCGCTTTTGTTACTGTTACTTGTTCTTACTGTCTAAGAATGTAACTTTTTCCTTCTTTCATTTTTCCTAATGGTTTTGAGAGATGGAAAATTAAGTAAGTATTCAGTGCATAAACTTGTTAGATACAGGACTGTTTTCGAAGTAATCTTTGGGGCTTTTTCTTTGTTTGAGATGTCATTTGAGATACTTAAGTTCTGAAGGAAGTTTGGGGTTTTTTTCCTGGAAAGTACACAAATACTGCCACATAAATGTAAGATCCAAACCTCCCTCAATTTACCTGTTTCAGTCAGAAAACCACATACTAAATCATCTGCCCAAGGATTTTTATTATGAAAAAATAGTCAGTACCGACAGTGTTCTTTATCATCCAAATAAGAGGATGAACAAATGTGGAAGAGGCGTTGTAGTCAGTGCAATAAATTTTAAAATTACAATTAATCTGTTAATAATGTTTCTTAGTGTACATAGTGCCTATGTTAATGCTTGTATTGGAAGCGGGCAAAGAATAGGCATTATATTGCATACCAGCTCTTGTATTTCAGATGTGAGTTGTCTGTTCCCCAGGTGCTCCAAGTCAGCTAATATTTTCTATGTTAGGTAAAATATTTCCTCAACTGCAGATTTTTGCATGAAAACTGAGGAACGTGTTCTATATTTACTCTTTGTTTTAAACTTTCATTTATGTCAGCAGGAGTTCTGTGTATAACATGAGGACTGTACATTTCTCTAAGTACTTGTAAGAAACATTTTTTGTATACTAATAGATTTGACACATAGTAATTTGTTTTTCCAGTTATATGATAGTTCTACCAATGCAGCAACAAAATAGGAATAATAAAGATAACCTGTAATGCTAGATAAATTACATTTGATATACCTTTTGCTTTTTATCCTCTATTTCACACCACCAGTACATGATGGCTCACTCTTCAGCCTTTATTTTGTCATTGAACAAAATACTTGTGCAAGTAAGTGCATTGGCCATGATGGGATTACTTGCATTGGTTAGTTTTCATGGGTAGGAGAAGACTGCCCAGTGTCGCCGTTGGCCTTTTGTCACGCAGCACTGAGTTCTCCTAATGAAGGTGGAGGGGAGATTTTCCTGAATAATTGGGATCTGGAGTTCATGCAGAAGAAAAGGTACAGAGTCTGTTCATTCAGTTTTTCTCTGGCAGAACTGTTCCCCTTCCCCAAAGAAGTTTTTTTTTTTTTCAGAACTAGCTGCAAATGGAACAATGTGTAGAAGAATTGCTCCTCCATTTTACTGACAGGAGGATTTTCCATGGAACAAGTTTGCAAGCAATGAGGGACTCAATAATGCAAAGTACCTCTGCCTTATTTTATGAATTCAAAGATCATTTTTAGTGTTGCATATTAGGAAGGGACTATGGAAGCCAGTGACATTACAGGATTTATTTTTGTAGCCTAAGTAGGTGAGTTCTTTGATGCTTTTGCATTTTCACAGATCCAGTGTTAGATGGAGATTCCAGAATCACTGAGGTGTCTTAAAGATTGGTGTTTCTAAATTCATTCAGCCCCCATCAAAGATATTTAGCAGCCTGTTACAGTCTGAAGCATCTAAATTTGGGGAAAATTGGATATTTATGGAAATTGTTGAAGCAGACCTACAAAATCTTTTGAAACCCATCCTTCTAGGAAAGTTTTCTGGAACTATAAAGTGGAAAGAACATAGGTATTTTACTTTAAGAATGACATTGGGACTGTCCCTTGTGAAAAAGGGTGATTAATATGCATTTGTGCCATCTAGTCAAATATAGAAACAAACATCCAAACATATGGTAAATATTTTCAATGAAAGTAAAAGAAATTTTGCAATACTCCTACTGGTTCTGATAATGTTAAATTTATTATTTGAACGTTTTTAAATAACCAGTTACAATATATAAGACATCTCTTCATTCTTGGCAGATAGGCAGAGAGGCAAGGCATATATGGAGAGATATATATGTTACTGGAATGAGTTATATAATTAGATTAGCTTTCAAAAAAGTAGGCTATTTATCAGGTTAATAAACATTTTCAGGTATGGACCTATCCTGTTACACAATCATAAATGAAACGGTGCTTTCTTGGCTGTGTAGTTATAGGATGTCTGTGCATCAGATGTTTTGAACCTGCTGAGTGTCCCCCTATTTTTCCTGAGTTTCAGTGAGAACTGAGAACACTTTGCATGTCCTCAAGAAGCATTCAGCAGAGGAGCAATTGGAAAGAAAAGAGACACTTCAGTGGAGAGAGATAAGATCTGCTTATCCGCTTTTATGTGCATGTGTGCACACACACATGCGCCTTCATTTCCTTTATGGTTATGTATGTGTATGTGCGCATGCACATGACAGATCAAGATTTTACATGAAAATGTGTGAAAAAATGTTGCCTTTCTAATCTTGCTATGAGCTAGACCATATGACTATGTTAGAGAGTTGGAAGGAACCTCTGGTGCAAATGTCTGAAATCTGATTTAGCTTTCTAGGCTTCTTGGCTGACAGCACAGTGTATTTTGGGAATCTACAAGCAAGTATTTAGTAATAAAGATATACTAAGTGGAGTAAGTTCTGGACAGCAGTGCAGCTGAATCCCTCAAGTATATTTTCAAGAGCTGGGATTTATAAAGTCCAAGTACAATGGCTGTAGCATGCAAAGGCTGTAGAAGTTTCATGGGTAGGGAAGGCAAAGTCAGTGGGCAGTGTACATGATAGCACATGCGGGCAATACTGTGCTATAGTGCGTAAGAGTTTGCAGTCAGGTGTCGATCACTAATGCAGCAGAATACGCCCTATGGCCACCAGTATATGGTTTGAAGAACAGATAGCATGTTTGGCCATAAAACACAGTGACTGTCCCCGGGGTCAGTTACAGGTAGAGCAAACAGAATGGATGTTTCTGACAGCAGCTTGGGGTAGACGGTACTGCTCATGCTGTACTGGCTTTGGGCATATTTCCAGGAGCACTCCTGAAGTGAACTGTTAAGGGCTGTGTTTCTGCAAGTTCACAGAAGTAGGTATCTGACGTAGCTATTCAATTTGCAGCTTGGGGATGACTTCCCATTTGCAGCTTGAGGATGACTTCCCAACTCCATTAGAAGGTCTGTACACCTGTCTGGTGAATAAATGAGAGGTGATGCTAACATTTAGAATATGGCTTATAGAAGTAAAATTCAAGAAACAGTCAACTACAAGGGAAGGGAGGATGATAAAACATCTCATCACATTCATACTAAACTCACAGTGGGACCAATGCATTTAGACTGTTTTAAGAACTGATTGTTGTTGGAAAACTGTTAACTAATCCACTAGAAAAACTTTTCTGCATTAGTAAGATTGTCTGAGTGAAATTCTGTGTGAGAAGGCTTCTTTGATACTTCTAGTGAGTGCATGCTTGTGAAATCGGTTCCAGGCCGTCTAATAGTCTAATGGTGAAATCCTGGACACTGGTCTTCCAAGTACAAGGCTCATGTCCTCAGCAAAGGAGGCAAGCACAGAGAATGTCATACAAGTCTTACAGTAAAAGAAAACAAAATTGAAGGGAGTGAGATTTTGTCCTTGTGTATGTTAGGAAGACTATGCAGCCTGGAAATGGGAAAAACTATTTCCTGCTCAGCCTGGCCTTTGGCTCTTTAATGTATTGTTCTGTTGTTGCTTTCTGCTTTCTAGCAGTTACCCATGTGTGGTATATTGCAAGATCATTACGTCACTTGTCATGGTGATGTGTATGTTCCTTACATTTTCATTAACTGTATAAATGTTTTATCTCTACTGCAAAAGCTTATACTAAATACTAGTAGCTAAGAAAATTCACCTCCTTGGGTTTATCATGTACAAAAAAATATTTAAATCCTATTGCATGTTGTGATCTCTTAGGTGCTAATAATAACAAAATATGCCACCTGTGATAGTCATGTTCTCACTTCAGAACTAAATGAAGTAAATCACTGAAGATTTGAACAACTGTTTTAGTACTTTATGCAAACTGAATATTGGTTTGAATGCTAATCAAGTTGACAAAGTAGCTATAGGAGGCAATTTTGCATTTCTTTCAAGGAAGGATCAAGATACTTGATACTGTTTTCTTTGGTAAGGAATGATGCATGGAAAAATACCTGGTACAGTGATCCCTGCTGTCGGTGTTGAGAAATGCATATATACATTCTTTGTTAATGTGAATGCAGATATGGTGATACTCAAAAAGGATTTTACAAGTATTTGGAAACCATTAAATATAACTTATGACTTTTTCTTGTATTTTCACAATTTGAAAAGGCAAATTTAAGACCTCAGAGTCTCCACGAAACATTGCATGGGAAAGGGCGGGTTTGGGAGAGCACTTAAAGTTAGTGCAGTGAGGGGTAAAAAAGATAAAGCTGGAGAAAATTGCAGTTGACTGGAATCAAACTGCACTAGTTGCTTACAATTGATTGTGTGTTGTTCAACCACAAAGATAAATTAGAACATAGAATACTGCAATAGAAAAGTGGTTTAGATGTCATAGAGACAGTATGACTATTTTTATCTCTCAGTTGTAAAACATAGCCTACAGTGGCTGAAATGACATTGAACTGTTTTTCTCTTTGATGATTTACAGCCTGTGTAGTGCATTTGTAGGAGCAGATGTCACGTTTTATGTATCTGAAAGTGTCAACACTGATGACTTATGTCTGAAGATTCGGTGCATGAATCAATAGAATGTAGTGATTTCCATTTCTTAAAAGAGTTTTTCCGACATAATAAAAAACACATAGTGAATTTTGGTCATTATAATGCTACTCTTGAACTCTCTTCCCTCCCTCCCCCCTGTATTTTACACTACCAGGAGATCGTTATTTTACAAAATCCACTTCTCACCCCATAAACGCAAATAGCTATGGGTAAACTGTCTTCTCTTTTGCTTAACCTGTTTAATTTGGTGTACAAAGCACTTCATTTTATTTTAAGAAATTAATAATAAAAAAATTTGGATACATTGATAAAAGAAAATGCATCAATGTTATCTTACTAAGAATTATACCAAGCAAATCTAGACAGATCTCATCCCCCCAGCCTTCTCCTATATTTCCAAATGATACTGTCTGAAAAATTTGGGAAAAAATGCTTGTCATCCTATTAAAACAAAAAGTCAAATTTGCATTTAAATGGAAAATATATCAAACATTTAGCATCTGCAAACCTGGAAGTTTTATTTTATTCTTAAAAAAAAAAAAAAAAGCTACATAAGTTTTTAGTTCACGTATGTGCAATATTCCATGTGTGTAAAGGGATTTCTTTATGTAGTCACGCCCTCACAAAATCATATGAGAAAGTACTAGTTTAATTTAATTTTTTTAATTCTATATGTGGAGAATCTACCAGTATAAGCAGGAATTTATGTGGAAATAAAGGACAGAAAATTGCTTTTTAGAATTATATTAATACTTCTGCATTAAAAACAATGAGCCAGATGTGGTCTGTGCAGGTGTTGGGTTGCACATCAAAGATTTGATTGGAAAATGTCCTTAAAAAAGAGGACTTTTTTACATTTTCCTAATTCTACACATTCTACCCAGGAAAACCTAAGCTGGAGGACAACAGAGCCTAAAGTTCAAAAATATGTATGAGTTTCTACAGCAGGATTCCTTTTTCTTATTTTGCACCTCGAGTACTTCCACCAGAGCAGTACCTTCACAGCGAGTGTAAGTTTCTTACTTCAGGCATGTGAGAAGGGGTATTATGGGCCCTGACCTCTGGGTTTGACTCCATCTGCTCAGCCAGTCTGTTCTGCAGCCACACGTGGGTTTGCAGACTGCAGAGGGTTCGAAGGGATGCTTCTGGAAAGGCAGTATGCTTCTCAGTTTGCTATACGCAGAGCAAAAGTCTGAGTATAAAGGAGATATTTCATGTCTAGATCTCAGCTGGTGACTCCTACCTATATTAGTTCATCAGAGTTGTCTTCCACAAGGGAGAAATGGAGTGTGGTACTGTGATCTCAGTTTGAACTGAAGGTGGTTAAATTGTACAAGGAAAGATGTGGTGTTTTTAATTTTGGGAGTAGATGTGTTTGCTTTTCAGTCATTGTCATAATACGCACGGAAGCTAAGAGTTTTCCTGATGGCTGATTACTGTATGATGTCACATGTAATTGCATGAACAAATTTTCTCATTCTCTGCAGCAGTGTGGCTGTGGATTATTGGTGTCAAAAGTGCTGCCTAGCACTGCAGGAGATCAGAGAAACTGGTAGAGCATTTCTTCACATTTCCTCAAACCTCTCTATTGCAATTCACTATAACATTAATATACTGACAGCCTTACAGAAACAGGAGTTACAGTAAGGATGCTGAAATAGCTATGCTACAGTGCATTTAATAGCAGTGGTAATTATTACCATGGAGCTCCTGTGTCGTGCTAAATGTTTAACAGGTTCCTGCCCTGAGGAACTTGCAGCCTTCATGGTGCTCATGACAGACGGGCAAAAATGTGATGCAGCTTCACACAGAAAGTGTCAAATTCCTACAAGCAGAACATATAAATTGTTTCCTCTGCTATGCCAGGTCTTCCCCAGTCTGCCTAAGGTATCTATCATTAGCTGGGGCTTGATCCTGGACAAGCTGAGCTTGCACAGTAGCAAGTGCTGAAATAAGACCTAGCTGAAGAATTATCCTTCTGATTCTAGACCTGTGTTTCCCAACTTCAGTGCTGTAACACAGATGCTCTTTCCTGATTTTTTATTAACCTTTATAGACATCACTGTGGATTCTTCCACAAAAGCTTGTCCTTTTTAATCAAAAATGTCTGCAAAGAAGTTGAAGGCCTGGAAACCCAAATATGGTGCTTTAGAGATATTTGGAAGTTAAAGTTAATGTGCTTTGTATACTTGTTTGTATTTCTGCATTAATCTCAGAACTCTGAAGTCCAGTTATCATCGTACACTTTCTGTTGTCACCAAACTTGGCTCATACTGGGAGATGTCTTTCAACTAAGAAAGTCGGTTGCCTTACCAGAGTTGTGAAACAGCACCTCCAGCAATCACTTCAGTGATTTTTCCAGTTAGGAATACATATTTTCTTTGCTAATGGTTGAAGTTTTCTAAAGGGAGAGGCTGTGGCTTGGTTTACACAACACCAGGCCTGCTGGCAACAGACAGGGCACACCTGTCTCAGAGGGAAAAAGATCATTGCACAGGAATTAGTAGGGCTTATTGAAAGAGCTCTTAACTATGGTTGAAGGAGGAATGGGACAAAATTGCTAGAGATAAGCCTGAGGGCAGCAAGCCAGTGTTTGAGGGATGGTATGCTAGTGACGTCCTTTGGTCTGCTGTCTCAGTGAAGGTAGCAGATAGAGATCCAGGTGGCAGCAACGGCACAAGAGTTACTGATGTGTTAAGAAACCACAGAAGGGCCTGAGACTGGCCATGTAGGAATTAGGACTGTTCCCCTAAAAAAGGTGGCAGAATCAATAGCCCAAATGAATTGCATCTACACCAATGCACACAGCATAGGCAACAAACAGGAGGAGCTGGAATCCATTCTGAAGCAGGAAAACTATGACACAGTTGCCATCATGGAAACGTGGTGGGATGACTCGCACAACTGGAGTGCTGCAATGGATGGCTATAAACTCTTCAGAAGGGATAGGCAAGGAAGGAGAGGTGGTGGGGTAGCCTTGTATGTTAGGGAGTGTTTTGATTGTCTAGAGCTTGATGATGGTGATGATGGGGTTGAGTTTTTATAGCTAAGAATTGGGGAAGGCCACCAAAATAGATATCAAGGTGGGAGTGTGTTAGAGACCGCCCAACTAGGATGAAGAGGCAGGTAAAATATTCTATAAGCAGCTAAGAGAAGTCTCACAATCACTAGCCCTTGTTCTCATGGGGGATTTCAATTTAACAGCTGTCTGCTGGAAATACAGTACAGCAGAGAAGAAACAGTCTAGGAAGTTTCTGGAGTGTGTTTAAGATTGTCTTGGTTTCAGCTGGGATAGAGTTAATTTTCTTCCCAGTAGCATGGTACAGCGCTGTGTTTTGGATTTAGTAGGAGAACGATGTTGATAACACACTGATGTTTTGGTTGTTGCTAAGTAGTGCTTACCCTAAATCAAGGACTCTTCAGTTTCCCATGCTCTGCCAGTGGGCAGGTGCACAAGGAGCTGGGAGGGAGCATAACCAGGACAGCTGACCCAAACTAGCCAAAGGGATATTCCATACCACAGAACGTCATGCTCAGTATCTGAACTGGGGGGAGTTGGCTGGAGGGAGCTGATTGCTGCTTGGAGACTAGCTGGGCATCGGTCAGCAGGTGGTGAGTAATAGTATTGCACATCACTTGTTTTTTTCTTGAGTTTTATTGAGTTTTATTCCTCTCTCTCTTTTTGTTATCTCCCTTTTCATTACAATTATGTTTAGTAGTAGTATCAAATTTTACTTATTTCAGCTATTAAACTGTTCCTATCTCAACCCACAGGTTTTATCTTTTTTCTGATTCTCCTTCTCCCCATCCCACTTAGGGAATCAGGGGGAGTAAGTGAGCAGCTGTGTGTTACTTGGTTGCTGGTTGGGGTCAAACCATGACAAAGAACTTCCTGACAGTGCTGGTGCGGGAGCCAAGTAGGGCAGGCACCCCACTGGACCCGTTATTTGCAAACAGAGAAGGACTTGCAGGTGATGTGATGGTTGGAGGCCGTCTTGGGCATAACAATCACAAAATTACAGTTTTAAACTCTCAGAGAAGTAAGGAGGGGGGTCAGCAGAATGGCTTGGACTTCTGAAGGGCAGACTTCAGCCTGGTCAGGAGCCTGGCTGACAGAGTCCCATGGGAGGCAGTCCTGGAGGGCAGAGGAGTCCAGGAAGGCTGGGCATTCTTCAAGAAGGACACCTTACAGGCACAGGAGCAGGCTGTCCCCATGTGCCAAAAGACGAGCCAGCGGGGAAGAAGACCAGCCTGGCTGAACAGAGAGCTTTGGCTGGAACTCAGGAAAAAAGGAGAGGTTATGACCTTTGGAGGAAGGGGCAGGCAGCTCAGAAGGAGTACATAGATGTTGTGAGGTTATGCTGGGAAAAAATCAGCAGGACCAAAGCCCAACTCGAAGTTACATCACTACTGACATGAAAGACAATAAAAAATGTTTCTGTAAATACATTAGCAACAAAAGGATGGCTAAGGAGAATCTCCATCCATTATTGGATGCAGGGGGAAACACAGTGACAAAGAATGAGGAAGAGGCTCAGGTACTTAATGCCTTCTTTGTGTCAGGCTTTAATAGTAAGATTGATTTCTTCTCTGGATAACCACCCCCCTGAGCTGGAACACAGGGATGGGGAGCAGAATGAAGCCCCCATAATCCAAGAGGAAATGGTCAGAAACCTGCTACACCACTTGGACACTGAAAGTCAGCACACTCTCCCTTCTTTACCAAGGAGATAGGAGACCTTCCAGTGAGTATTGCTAATAAAGCTGAGCATTTCATGATGTTTGTTATTACTGTAAAAAACAGAAAAGTGTAATCTCACCAGATTAATGTATGCAATAACTCAGTATTTGTGGAATCTGATGTTTAGCAGAGCTGGGGATACAATTCAAATGTCAGTCACTCAGGCACAGGGTGTTCACAAAGCTGTTATTAATGTGATCACACTAAATTTGTTTGAGACTCTCCACCCCCCTCAAACTCTTGTCTTCATTATTTGGCAGATAGTTATATAAAGTAGTAAAACATATATTTCACCTCCCTATATGGATTGATCTGCACACAAAATAAAAGTTCAGTTGGTTTTACTATGTTTTTCAAATTTCTACTATAGTGAGGAGAACTGTGGTTCTAGATTCAGAGAAGGCTTGTTTGCTGTAAAGGCTTGAAGGTGGTAATAAATCGTTTCCTCTTCTTTGAGCTGATTTTATAGATTAAAATGTCATAGCTACATAAGAGAATACTATTTTTCTGCTAGACTTCTGCCTTACACAGTGCTGAGCTGTGCAATGAGCACAAAAAAAATATTCAAGAATGTTTGTTCATGAAAGCTGAATCCTCTCTTGGGGTCTGCCACAGTGTGCCCCATCTGTATCCTAAGAGTACAGAATTCATTAAAGGGGATCATGGCTAGCCTTTCCAACACCATTTACTTCTCAGGGCTTGTCAATGACATTATTCTGGATAGTTTAAACAAATATTGTGATACCAGCTTTTAAGCCAGCTGTCTGTGAGTGTCTTTGTGAAGCATACTGAATAGCATCACCAACAAATATGTATTTTTTCTCCTTGACATCTTTGGATGGTCTGCTTTGTGATGAGACTAAACTAGTAAATTCATTCCTAGCAGTCTCAAAGGCTATTTAGAAATGAGGCTCAAACCATTCCATGGGTCTCATTCAGAGCAGCTGTAGCAGCAAGCTTGTGTGTTAAACTGGGGAAGTGCATAGCTCATTCTAGCTAATTCTAACTAGAACAAATGCGTGGCACAGGTAGAGGTACAAAGATACTGCTGTAAATGAGTTGATGATTGAATGAGTGTGTTGGATGTATCTAAATTGTAATTTACTCCTCATGGTCCATTTTGGTTTGGGACCAGTTTCCATTTTCAGTAAAAAGTTTTTTCATGGAAGGAAAATAGTATCTTTTCAACACTGTACACAAGAACGACATTCTTGTCATTCCACAGACTAAATATTAAAAAACATATTTTGCACTCTCAGAAAAGTAGAGCTGCAAAACCAAAATGTATTTTACAGTACATAATAAGTTAATTTCAGTTTAAATTAAAAATGTATTAAAAGTGATGAAGAAATTAATTGCATACTTTTCAAATTGCTTAAATCCAATTTTTCTGTACAAAGAAAGAAACTGAAAATACTGTAATAGTTGATGAAAATTTAGAAATCCACACAATTTGTCAAGAGTATGTTCATAAGAAGTTTTTGTTATGGAGGCAAATGCTTCCCTTGTTTTCATTGGCATAAAATATATGAAAAGTTTAAAACTTTGTTATTTGAGATTGAATGTATAGTGTCAAATTCCAGAGTTATTTTGTATTATTGAGCCCAAACATATCAAATTCATGAAATCTTGGGGATGTGAAATGAGCTGATTTACAAGGTTCTGTAGCTTATTAAATTTATGCATACTATTCTGTTTTTCAGCATGTTTCATTTATACAGGAGAGACCCACTGTCATATTTTTATTTCTAAAACTTAGCATGAAAGTCTGTATTTTCATGATTCAAACAGAAAAAGTATGAAATATTTTTAAATAATTAAATATTTTCATCCCTAGCAGTATTGTGTTTCTGAGCAATGAAACTGTCCTTTTTCATTGCCCTAAATGCAATTTTTTGTAGAGAATATTAAGTGGAAAGCAGATTTAGGTTTTTAGACATCAGAAAACCTACTCAAAAACTTGGTGTTAAAACATTCATATAATTACATCATGATGCATATTTCCTAGGCGTAGTCTTGAGTGGTGAGATGGTATAAGGGAAGATCCATATTTCTGTGATAGCTTATAACAC
The DNA here is from genome assembly GCF_963210335.1 of Falco punctatus. Taxonomy (NCBI): domain Eukaryota; kingdom Metazoa; phylum Chordata; class Aves; order Falconiformes; family Falconidae; genus Falco; species Falco punctatus. Next base: position 46,256,982 of record NC_137582.1, read on the forward strand.
TGCAGAGCCACCAGAGTGGGTGGCAAGTGTGCCTTAACTTTACTGCTCTTTGTAGAGCAGTCAACTAAGCTACTACAGGTACGCTAACAAAAATGGCAGCTTCGGGTGAACAGGTCTGTGGAATGAAACAGATGGTGCCAAGGGCTGGCATGGGCTTGCTGCCTTTTGTTGGTGCATTTATTTTTTGGAGGTGTATGACTTTGTATCAGTTCAAATTTGACTGGTCCCAGAGAGGTAACACTCATTAACAGTTGCAGTACATCTGGCAGTTTTGTTTCATCCAAAAGTAACCTGTTTGTCTGCTTCACAATAACTTTATACTGAGAAATTGCTATGAAAATACACTTCTCATCAGAGTTTAACACCAAAGTAAACAAATCCAGTGCCAACCTGTGGAGAAGAGCAATGAAAGTGAAGTAGGAGTTAAGGGGAATTGAATAACTAATGTATAACTTCTTTCTTTGTGCTCAAAAAGTTTGGGAGGAATTCCTGATGCTTTTGCTGGAATTGCAGCAGACTGGCTTACTTTGTAACTTGTATTGTAACATCAAGTCTTGACTCTGTGCTGCCATGTACAGCTACTACGTGGAGTAGGACTAATCAACTGTAGGACATGCAGTGTTGCAGTTGCAAGAAAGATTTGTAGGACATGCAGTGTTGCGGTTGCAAGAAAGATTTGTTGGACAGCAAGTGTTCATGTTGAAGAATAATTCTTCCAGACCATCATTTATTTCAATTGTTGCAGTTTGTTCATGTTTAAGGATTTGGCTTTCTTAAGAGAAAAACAGAGTAAAAAAAAAAAAAAAAAAAAAAAAAAAAAGATTCAGCAGTTTTATGATAAGCCTTTGGAACTCTCTAAGCATTAGTCATTGAGTTTCCAAATAAATGTTTTATTATTAGTGCTTCCTATAATATCTCTAGCATTTGGTGGATACCACTGGTAACTTACGCTGCACAGTCTCAAAAGAGTGTGGGGTGTTGGGAAAACCTAAGCTTACCTAGAGTTTAAAGTGGCAAGGAAGGACAGCAAGAAGAGCTTCTGTTATTATTGCCTCAGTCCCCACTGACAAGATCTCCTGCGCTTTTGAGCCTAGAGACAGGATTCAAGGAAGAGAAGGTTTACCAGCAGTGGAAGAAGATCAAGTCCATGATCTCTTAAGAAATTTTGACTCACATAAATCCATAGGATTGGATAGAGAACATCCAGGATGCAAAGAGAGCTGGCGGATATGATTTTGAGGTCATTCTGCATTGTCGTTGTAGGGTTGTGGAGATTGTAAGAGATTCCCAATGACTGGAGGCAGGCAATGTTCTAACATCTTCAAAAAGGGTGAGAAAGACTACCCAAGGAACTACAGGCTGGATAATAAAATAATTTTGGTTCCTGAGAGAATCATGGTATGTGTCCTCTCAGAAACTGTTTCTGCACACATGAAAGAGAAGGTGCCTGGGAATAGCAGCATGGATCTCCCAAGGGTCAATCACTCCTAATGATCTGTTTGCCATCTGTGGTAAAATGACTGAATCTGTGGATGAGAGGAGAGCAATGAATCTTTGACCTTGACTTCAGGAAGGCTTTGGCACAAACTCCCTCATCATCCTTGTATTCAAGCTGAGGCATTACAACCTATGTGTAGGAAACTGGCTGCCTCGTCAGGCTCCGAGTGTAGCAGTTAATGGTTCATACACTGCCTTGAGGCTTATTACAAGCAGAGTTCTTCCGGGGTCTGTCCTGGGACCTAACGTGTTTATTATCTTCATCAAAGACCTGGAGAAGATGACAGTGTACACTCTTGTCAAGCTTGGAGATGACCAGAAAGGTCAGCTGATATGCTTGTGGGCAGTGTCACCACCCAGACGCACCTAGATGGGTTGGAGGAGTTGTCCAACAAGAACCTCATGAATTCAAAAATGCAAAATGCAAAGTCCTGCACCTGGGCTGGACCAACCCCTGCGCTGATGCAGGCTGAGGACTCCCTGACTAGGGTCTGATTGACTAGGATGCTACTGAAAATGGTCTGGGTATCCTGATGGTCAATGGGCTGAACATAAGCCCAGCAATGAGCTCTGAAGTGGGCAAGACTAATGGCTTCCTGGGATGTATCAGCAAGCCTGTAGCCAGTAGATCAAAGGATGTTATTATTCCCTTTTCCTTTATACTCATTATAGCACAGAATAATTTGGAATAACTTGTCCAGTTTTGGTCTCCTCAGTACAGAAATAGTTTGTAAACTGGAATAATTTCAATGGAAGGCCACCAGATTTGTCAGGGAAAGATCTAGGAACCAAGATTCATTCAGCCTAAATAAGAGGTGGCTTTGGGGTACCTAACAGCAGCCCCCCAGAATCCACAAGGGAATTTCTGAGAAGGCAGGGCCATGTTTTTAGTGAGGTGCACAATGGGTAGACAAAGTTTATAAATTGAAGCATGGGATGTTCTTACTGAACAGACAGAAAAGAAAATTCTCTGTGGGAATAATTAAGCCCATGTAACAAGTTAACTGGAGATACTGTGGAATCTCTGTCCCTGTAGGTTTTCAAGACTGACCTGATCAAAGTTCTGAGCAACTTGATCTGAGTACAGTGTTGAACCTACGCTGGACAGGAGGTTGGACAGGTACCCTGCTGGGGTCCTTTCCAACCTTAATGTGTCTGTGATACTACCCCAGACAAATCTCTACAGGTTCTGGGAGACTGCCACCCACATTTTGTATTACCAGCACTTCATGAAACTTATGTTAGCTTCAATAGTTGGAATAATTAAATATCGTCGTGAGAATTTCCAAGAGCCAGTGTGGACATTTCTGAGACTAGTGACAAGAAAATACAGTGGATTTAGGTGCCTCGCAATATCTTGCTTCAATCAAGTAGTTGAGTCAGTAGATTTTCTAGCTGAAGAGCTGAGTGACAGCTAGTAATCCAGAGCTTCTTGTAACATTTTTTTAAGTGATCATTACTAAAGGAAGCTATTGCAGTCTTATTCAGTATATGACATGAGTAAATTGCTGAATAAATAATTGTTCTGGACATTCTTCAAATAAAGCTTATGTCTGGATCAATAAGTTATTCAATAACTTAACTCCATATAATTTAGATTTTTAACTATGTTTTTTTATGAAGTGTTTCATTTTAGTGTTCATTCTTCAGATTATTTTCTGCTCTTTCTAACTGTTAGAGCTGATTAGTAAGGGTGCTTTCGCTAAAGGATTATATTAAATGGCCATGTTACAGTTATGCAGTTTACCTCAAAAACGTTATGCAAAAGAGAATCTGACCCCTGACCCTCCATATCGGTCTTGGAGGTGGAGCATGGTGTGTTCAGGCAGCAAGCAAGGTCTGTACTACTAAATAGTCCTTTGTATGCCTACCGTGGTTGCGGCTGTTGTGTGTGCATTGTAAAAGGAGGTGGTGGGATAGCAAGCAAAGCTCCTCTTACTCCAGCTGGAGTGGAACAGGAGCTGCAGTGATGTTAAGTTGAACACTGTAGGTCTATTTGCAGTGCTGCAAAATAGTATTTAATATTACCCATTGTTCTGGCAGACATAAAAAATACTTAGAAATGGCATAAACTTTCAGTTCTACACTGTCTTGCTCTTTTTAGTTTTCATTCTATTTTGAACATTGTTATTTCTCTTTTGAAAACATTGTATGGAATGATTGTCATTGGTAGTGATGCAGGAAGACAAAAGACAGTTTTCCTTTCATTGACTCTGTCGACCATACAGGCTCAAAATAGCAGAGATGTTGTTTTGATTGGTAAATTGAGTAAGTTTGACACAGGAATGAGAACATAAAAGTGTGTACAACTTGATTTTTTTAGTGGTTATGTACATATATACACTCCAGAGAGCATATATGTTTTAGCTTTTTGTGGACTGCCTTAAAAACTAAGCGTTTTTTGATTTATGGCCAGTTACCTGCTAAACAACATCTGTAGGATTTTGACAGAGTTAATTGTACAAATCTATGACTGAAATGGATGGTGGTAAAATGCATGATCCTGCCTGAACTTGACAATGTTGAAATCTCTAATTTGAAGCCAAATGTTATATGCAGAACTTATTGGAAGAGTAAATTTATCTTGATTTATTACTTCTTGTGAGTTAGCAGTTCCATCACAAATATTTTCCCTTTGTATACTTGTCAGAATAATTTCCTAGTGAATTTAACTTATTTTCCCTGTTCTTTGCTGCTTAACTATAAATTCTCACTCGGTCATTTGAGTTTAGTTTCGTATGCCATCCTTTCCATCTGAACAAGTTGTTTGTACACAGTCCGCTTTCCATGAGTTTTAGTTTAATTTTCTTCCTGTGCAAATCTGGTTAATCTTCTTTCCATTCGAGGTCTTATCTGAAGTCCATAGAAGTAAATGTGGGAGTCTTTCCAATCATTTAGCATATGCACAAGATGCAGAGATATTTTCTTCTCACTGCTGTAGCATTGAACAGATTCATGATCTGAGAGTACTCTGGTAGCATTTGGCAGCAGATTTGAACACTTCTTGCTAAAAAAAAAATTTTTTTTGTAGATTGGGTGATCCAGATCTAAGGGGCCTTGTCTGCAGTCATGCCAACAAAGTTATACTTCACAAAGTTGGAGATTACTTTTCTTCCATTTCAGCTAATATTACATCTTCAAACACAAGAGGTAAAGGAGCACTTCTAGCTATGATCTGTAGAATAAATTATTGGTAAGTGAAGTCAAGCAGAAAGGCTCAGAGGCCATTTTGGAATGGGCTGTCAAAGGGCATGATGCCTGCTGCTTTGCAGGAGCCATTATTATTCCTTTGCTCAGGAGACAATCCTTGACATTGTCAAGGCTCTCCTGTCTTTGCTATTACTTTAATGTGCTGGGTTTTTTTTGTTGTTGTTTTTTTTTTTTTTTTGAGGTTACACTCTAGCTGGCTGTGTTTAAGTCAGAGAACACTGGCCTTACAAACCCCAAGTGAAACTGGCCTAAATCTGTGTTGTGTGCAGACATATGTGAGGTAATGTAGGCCTCTTCTCTTTTGTTTCCAAAAATGCTCATAGTATTTTTTATGGAATGGTCAGCTGCTTTTACTGTCTCTGGCTGTGACAGGTACTTGCTCAAGTGACTCCGTTGCTTGTTTGCCTGCTCTGTACCATAGAAAAAAGAAACCCACAAGGGAAACGGCCCGAGTTTCACCTTTTGAGTGACTTGTTCTGTATGTGGGTGATACTGCTTTTCTTTTTATGTCTGTTGTAGTTTTACCGCTCTGTCTTTTAGATTATGTGTTCCTGACTCTCATTGAATGTTGTTTTCATCTCCGCTTAAAAGTGAGTTTGTCCAGATTTAATTAACAAACCTGAATTCTCAAATGTTAGCTGTAATGCACTCACCTGGAATACTTTACAGATGTTCCTAAACATTAGCAGAGTAGATAAATACACCCATGTTAGACACTGCTAACACCAAAGTAAAACTAGTAATCGGGTAGTTTTGCACTTATTTGGCTTCTTTTTCTGACAGCTTGGCACCAGAGATCAAAGAGCTTTCAAAAGACATTTAAAAATAAGTCTTCCACAAAACACTCAAATAGGGATTGATGTTGTATCTTTGTTATTTTGCTGACATTGGCATAATGAAATATTTCACCTAAGTCCACACAGGGAAATCAAAACCAGGACCAAGAATGGAGTTTCCAGATTTTTCACTGGCTGTCCAGTGGCAATATTTATCTCTTTAGGAAAAGGAGCTGAGGTCCTTTTTAAAGCAACCAGAACCATGTGTATGGTAGTGCAACTCAACAGATCACCACTGCTTCTGCTGAAATATTTAAAATTCTGATAAAATATTTCTGAAATATATTTCACAGCCTGTTATTTATTCTTAAATTTAAAGTGCACTTACATTTATTGCAGAATATCTAAACTGTATTAGAGGTGAACCATGACAGGGGTCCAAACCAAAACTGACCATATCAAGCTATGGCTTTCATTTAGTCTGTCAGTGAACAACAACAAAAAAGAATATTTTCTCATTATTTTATTCTAAAAAAGGCTTTTTATAGTTCTTGTTTAATATCAAAACTTTGACTCTTTTGATGTATTTGTCAGATTCACACACCTAATAGATCAGAAAATCCTCACTCACTTCTGATGTATTGTGAGCAATAGGAGTTCTTAATGAGTATGTACTAAGTACATATTGTATATGGGTTGTGAAAATGCAGATTGTAGTGTCCATATTATATTTTGTTATCTGTTGTAGATATGACATATACTCTCTCATACTTGGATACTTTTTGGCTGGTTTTCTTCAAAAAGAGTTTTAAAGGAAATTCAAAGCTAATGATCTGTTGTTGTGGGGAACTCTACTACCACATTAGAAATCTGCTCTTACAAAATCAAACATATGGTAACATTGCACCATATGTTGATTTTTATATTTAGTAAATGCATAAATATGATATAACCTTTATAAATTTCATTCTGTTTTATTTTGACTGATAGGGCTTCATCTTCAAATGGAACTAAATGCACTTCTTCCAAAGTGTGTCATATTGTTGTATTCCCTGAAAAATCAATGGAAGTTATTAGTACAATGTGGAAAATATTTCCTGTAATTTGTGTGTGTGTACACACACCTACTAAACTTAGGCAGCGATGCATAGGAGAAATGCAGGAGATACTACAGCTGCTGAAATGTGTACCTCAAGTGTGTATATTTTTCTAACTGTAGAATCTTAATGACTTTATGGCAGAGATTTACATGAGAAGTACAGTATGTGAAAGCTCAATTTGAATGCCTGGTCTCCTTTTTTCTGTACTTTTTGAACTTCTGAACCCATTAAATCATATTAACATTTGCCTTACTGTTACCCTTATTATTAACCTTGCCCCTACCCACAAACTTTGTCTGTTTTTTGGTTTCTTTTCTCCTCCCTTTGTAGAACTTATGGAAACACTTTGGCCATGTTGTAGTAGTCCATTTTCAGTGTTATGTTAAGACTTGAAGAGCCAAATGTAACTCAGTATATTTCAGTTTTAACTCCTTCTCTGCATGCATTCTTGTGGAAATCAGTTTTCCAAGGAAATGCAGAATTACATGCCTTCCATTGAAGAATGAAGCATCAAGACCAGTCAAGGACAAATTTATTAAAAACAATGGGTTAAAGATGCCAAGCAAAATAATACTCACTGCCCGCCATAAAACCACACAATGATTCCTTACTCCTTTAATTTATTTAGCTTGTGTAATAGCTCACACAAGGATAAATGCTGTAGCTGATACCACTATTCCTATTGTGCACATTCCAAACATAAGTGCTCCCTGTAGCTTTCTTCAGAAAGTGTGAACCAGATTAGAAGAGGAAGAATTTCATCTCCTCTCTAACAAGCCCTTATCCCATCCTTCAAAATATTTTGCTTAAAATGATAAGACATATTTTATCTTTTTTAGTAACTATCTGTGCAACACTTTCTAAGCTGTTGCCTGCTTTGAACTTTCTTCTACCTAAAGTGTCCTCACTGCTTGACTTCTGTTTTATCTGAATATTGGAGCAAGTATGGATCATAAGTATATATTGCTGGAGAACACAAAGAATCTGATGGGGAGTGGAATGATGAAAAAGGCACATGCAGCCTTCATGGCAGCCATAAGCTGGCACAAACAGGTAGAAGTATGAATGACGCACTAACTTTAGGTAAGCCAGTAGGGCTGTGAATGTACATCTGTTTTACACATGCAATTTGGGCAAGCAGTGGTTTGTGATTGCCAAAGGTGATCCTGAAAACATAAACTGTGGGGATGGGTTTCATATTTTTTTTCCTAGTAGAGATGGAAAATGGATGAGCTCAGTGAGATACTATGATTTTTGGAACGTACATGTTAAATTCAGGAAACTCTGTCAGTCATTAGATACACAATGCTCTGCTTGTCTATAGGCATGCAGTGAAAATAGGCAGGAACTAGTAAATCAGCTGTAATTGTCATTTACTTGTAAAGCTCTGAGAGTGAAAATTTTTTTTCTTGGACTTGGGTAACAGAATCCTGATGTAACCTGTATTTGTCAAATTCTGCTTTACCTTCATTCTACTTCTTCAAACAACTGTTTCTACATATCTTCAGTGAGACACATCCACTACCTTAAGCAGCAGAGATGGATAGCCTGAGGTTGTCCTGAGAGCTCCCGTTTTATCATTGTACAGGCACAGCACGGCATGCCAGGTGCAACCAGTGTAAGGAGGATTCCGGCATCTCCATCATACAGTAAGCTCCTGTCAGAGAAAAGATCTTATGCAGTGATACACTGGTTAAATTTGACAAAAAACATAGATTGTGTAAATCATGCTGTTTTCATTGATTATAGTCTGAGAGTACATTAACCCTCCTTAAGGCTCTAGAAATCGCTTTCATAAATGTGAGTAGTAGAAGAAAATGTTTAGTGAAGCTTTTCATGTATTAATTCTTTGTTAGAGGATAGAGTATTTTCACACATACAGATATTAAAGCGATAGTTATACTTGGAGGTTTTTTATATTTTTGCCTCCACTGAGCATTTGTTTACTATAACCCCTTGAAGGTTAATTTTCACTTATGTTTTATGGGGACATATTGACAAGCTTTGAAACACATCTTGTGTTATACCAACTGTATTAATTAAAGCAGTACTCTGGCTGGGGTGAATTCTCAGTGTAGAAAAGAAAGATCCAAGTTTAGAATTAGAAAGCGCTTCCTGCAGTTACTTGAGGCTTCTCATAGCAAGGGCTCTAAGGAAAATTGTTTACAATTTAGGGAGTTTTGAAACTGGTTTTGTTCACTTTTAATCTGTGTTTTCTGATTAGGTAGTTGGACTTGTGTGTTTTAACGTTATTTTGAGATTTTTTTTTTCTCCCTGAAAAATGGGACTCCCTTTCTGCTTGAGGAAATATGTGATTTACTCTGTTTTTGAGCTTCAGGGCCAGTGCCTAATTTTCTTTTTATTGCATTCTTAGTTCCTTAGTAAGCAATTTCCTTTGGATTCACTGAACAGAAATTCTTTGGATATCATAATTATAAACTATACATTATGACTTCCTACAGTTATTTTTAAAGAGAGAGATTATAGCATGTATTTTTTGACTGCGTTTATTTTATTGTCTGTGAGTCTATTAATGTTTGTATATGTAGAGACTTCAGCTGGTAGACTATCAACTAAAAAAGAGCCAGACATTATATTTACTGGAATTCAAAAGCACAACATAAAGTTGCCAAAATAAAATTGCTAGCACACCTTAATCACATTTTTATCACCTCATTCTTCACTCTAAGAAACATATTTCCAACCAAGTTTTATATTAAAGAGATCAAGGCATCTCATGGCTCTGCAAAACCTCATAAATTGGGTGCAAAGTATCCTATAGCAATTCAGAAGTCTACTTTGCTTCTTAAACATTGTGCTAAATTGTTTCTTCTTTCACTAACAGTCTGCAGTAATAAATAATAGGTTGGATTTGTGGGCAGGGATGCAATAATTTCATGTTGCAGTGCCATCAGCCTGTCCATTCATTGACTGCAACTTGGAAATTCTTCCCTGGGAAGACCCTTCATGACTGCTTTTGCCAGTTTGATTCTGCAGGTAGTGCTGTATAAAATGGCTGCATCCATACCCTGCAATCTAACATGCTCTTTATTATTTCCTACTATTGGGAAAAACGTCACATGCACAAAGCTGTTTCCCTCAGCCAAGGGAATCCTTCAATACAGCAGGCAAAACCACCCCTGGTCTTCTTCATAATCCTTACAATTGATCTTCAGGAGAAGGAGAGAATAAGGATTCTGCTGCAGCTTCACGATGTTTCAGTGATGCTATTTCAGCTCCTCAGGGATGGAGAGCAGTGAGGACATTGGTCCTGAAGAAAGGTAGTGGACACTTTACACTGTCCCATTCACTTCACAGTGTGCAATAGTTAGGATTCATCTCACATCTTTTACAGATCTTAAGTTTGATACATTTGTCCTAGAGTCCCTTTATAGACAGCAGGAAAAAGTATGCACATTGTATAGACAGTTCAGCTGGTCTGACAGGGAAACCTGCTTCCATAGTTGGAAGTTGGGCTTTGATACCGGTCTTTCCTCTGCTTCAATTTTTTGTTTCACTCCCCAGGCAAGATGCAGTCTTTCCCATCCAGGTCTGCTTCATCCTTTTATCCAGATTGCATCCAAGTCTTTCTACATGTGCTGTGCTTGCGTTAGCTGTCATCTGTCTACTTTGGGGAGGCCTGGTATGAACACAGCAGGGGGTTTAGGAAGCCATGGGGGTGACTTTCTGGGTCTGAGAAGTAGTTTCCACTGTAAAAGACAGGGGAACCTTATTCTTCAGGCTCTGCCTGTCTTTGGACAAAATATAAAAGTGCATTTTCAAAGGTTCCCAGATGCAAAGTAGGACGACTGTTCACTAAAATGAGACTAGAGTAAAATGACAGTGAATAGTTTTAAAATTGCCCACCTTGTTTAACTGAGCTACAATGACCATGCAGTGAAGTCATGGCAGACATCTTCAGTTCATCCACATTACTTGTCCATCTGGCAAGGATATTTATAAATTCCTGAATTTTATGCTGCACTGTAAGGTGTTTCTGAGCAATGTCCCTTTTCACTACAGAAGTGGCTCTGTTTCACTGGTAATTTACATTTCCATTAGCAAAACACGTAAGGCCTGAAGTCTTCTTTTGCATATACCCCTCAAAATGACTACTGGAGTCAAGGGGTGCTGAACACAATTTAAGGACAGAATTTAATCAATATTTACAAAGCACTTTGGAGTACTTGGGCATGAAAGGTATCACATTAAATAAATATTATTTTCATTCTGAGTTAAATCCTGAAATCTGTACTTCAAATATTCATGATTTCTGAACTGAGGTAGATATGTGCATATGAAAAGATTTTATTTGGACTAAGTTTGCTTGCTTACTTGTTGATCCTGAATGAAATCAAGATGTTTCTTATTTTGCTTGACTGAAGGAAAAACAGCAACATCCCTTTCTGTAGAGGAATAAAGCTGGGTTAATTAGCATTGATATTATACAACTGTGGGTTGGCTTCAGGGGTGGTGGGTTGGATGATGTAAGTAGGGTGCAGCTGTGGCTGGTTCTGTTAAGAGGTTGGGCAGCCAAGGAAGAGAGAGCAGCTGAGGAAGAGAGAGAGGAAGAAGCAGAGAGAAGAGAGAGAATGTGTGCCTGGGATGAGGGGAGACCAGGAGAAGGCAGTAGAGGGACTGGTGTGAAGAGTGTGTTGGTATGAGATGGTGAAAGACCTTGTTGCAGCTTGATAGTTTGAAGAGTGCTGTGACACCTTTCTATCTCTGATCTTGTTTTCTGTCTGAAAAGTGCAGGCCAGCACAGAAAAGAAAATCAAATTGTTTGTTGATAGTAAAGAAGGACCAAGCCTCTCATATTTTGACATTTACTAACATAGATTTGCTTTTTAAGACATGTTGGGGTGTAAGCCAAATGTAAGCCTGACTGCTTTCATCTATGCTTTCCTAGAAACTGGTGCATCTCAGTAGTCAGACTGTATTATAGTAATGCCCAGTGGTGACACTACACCCTGGGGATGAGTGTTTATTCATGTAAAGCTTGCATATTAAGTAGTGGAAACTGATACTGTAGTAGCTTGTCTACTGGAAAAGTGGGATATGTTCTTCCTCAGACCACTGATTAAAGAGCAAAGGCATAAATTTGTGTTCAGCTATCAGGAGAAAAAAAGCCAAGTGATTCCTAGTAGTGAAGTGTTGTTGAACCACCTCTGCCTAGACATCATAGCTTTCAGCTCAGGCTGGAGAGTTAGGGAGAATTACCAAGTTCACAAACACACAAAAGAGCACAGAACCTTCCTCTCTCTTTTTCGGGTCTTCTTTTCCTATCTTTACATATCTCTTCTTTTTACACTGTCTGCTGTAAGTATCCTGTTTATTGGTTAATAAGTTGTCTGACAAGATAACCACTTTGTACCTAATTGTTCAGTTTATTTATGTATTATTGATGAGCCTAGACTTGAACTCTGCTTTCCTTAGAGGCTGCTTGATAAATCTGTTGGCTAACCCTATCTAAGACACTGAATTACCTGCTGTAGCATAATACATGATATTGCTTTTGCTTTATATTCTTAAAAGGAGCTGGTTATACATTTCCAATGAGCTGTGTTTAACAGTCAGAAATAATATCAGATATGTAATTCACATTGCTCTCTGTGGTAACGTAAGACCTTCAGTGATGTACTGTAATGCATAAAATATTTCCACAGCTTTTAAGTCAACGTTCTGACTATTTTAGCTTGTAAGGGCTCACGTAGCTAAAAGAACCTCTGAACTGCAAAATCTTGATTATGAGTAAAACTTAGACATGTCAAAACACTTATGTTGTGTATTAATTATATGATCTGAAAATATTGGAAAATTAATCACCTTATATTTTCCAAGGTAGTAGTTACTATTTCAAATAAGTGAATAAAACACCAATTTGATTTCCTATCAAAACATTAATCTAGTGATGACACATTTTTATGCTATGTTATTATTTCTGAACTTCTGTGACATGTAGGCACTGACATAAGGGAAAGTTGGGAGTATTACAGGAACTGTAGAGCGCAGGGAGAAGCAGTAATACTGTATGACTAGCTGTTTCTGAATTCAGCTATTAAGACCCTGGAGCCTCTGCAAAACCCTGGAGCCTCTTAATACTCTTCTTAGAAGAATATCACAGAACAGATTGTTGTGCATACCAGAAGAGACTAAGTGCTGAATGCAAGAACTCATTTAATGGTTTCCCTAAAAATGAGAAAATAAGCAAACTGCATCTCAAGTAAACCTTAATTTCCTGGGCCTGATCAATGGATGTTCTACTCAATTTTAGTCTTGAAATTATTTGAATTATACCAGCATAGACTCAGGCTAGTACCCTGGTACAGGCCCTGTCTGTGTAAAGGTGTTTGATTCTGAACTGCATTCAAATCAAGGGCATTGTACTCCATCGGTAGATATCTGGTTATTTCAATTGGTGCTTTGGGGTTTTTTTGGAGGGAAGGAGCCAAATATGGTTTTGGTAACTTTTATGCAGCTTTTGTGTATCTGCAAATCGCAGCATGATTTGGCCATTTGATTTTCTCTATTCCTTCTTTACTTTTTTTTTTTTAATTAATAAACACAGAATTAAATTATTCTAGATGGGGAAAGTTTAGTTTAGAAGTGGGTTTGACCATGTGAGTAAAGTTTATTCTGCATATACGTAGTAGAGACATAATCTCAGGTATGACCATTGAAGCTGTACTTTTCAGTGTGTTGTTCCCTAACTTTAAAACTTTTAATATGCATTTCAGCCTTCCAAACACAAAGAACTTCTTAAAACAAAAATTATTCAAGCCATTTGTTTCAAGTTCAATGTGCACTCATTTAATGGTCTTTAGGCATAGAATATTACAATAATTTTCATCACATATTTTAGCAAATCCAGAGGATGGTGTATTAATAATTCAGTAGCTTATACAGAGAGGTGAGAGAATATAATATCGGGCACTAAAATGATAAGGCATATTTTCCATGACATTACTGTTATGCTTTCATTGATTAATAAAATGGCTAAAGAGTCTGTCTAGGCTACGAGATTGCTTAAGTTAACACAACAGTTATTGTACAGTTGGGTAAAACAGAAGCAGATATTGTGATGCTGTGGGGAAAATGAAACATCAGAAGTTAATATGAAGCCATTTTTCTAGTATAAAAGCATTAGAACAGCTCCATCAAGCTTTAATCACATATATTATACATTTATTTTAAAATTGTTAGCTCATTAGCATTGGTTATAGCAAAGATTGTTGTAATTATAGTAAGATTAGCAAATACTAAATTTTGCTTCTATTTCAGTGCACTGAAGCACAGGCTGCAATGTGTGAATTATAGGATTATTTGTTTAAAAAGAAGTACTTCTGTATTTCAAGGGGTTTCCTCTTAACAGTGGTGTCACTGTCCAGTTCAAAAATGCCGGCACCCAATTTGCAGGGACTAGTTGTTTAATGCTGGCTAAGGTGGAGAGGAGCCCATGGCCACCTTGCCCATAGATCCTCTGCTAGCCGTGGGTTGAAAAGTACCTGCTTCCCTCTGGGTTGCTACATGTGGGGAATGATTGCCAGTGCATCGCAACCCTGCTGCAGCCTGGCTAGCCAGGAAGGAGCTGCACCAGAGCTCCTTTTGTGGTAAGTGGTAAAAATAAAGCACCGCCCTTGTGCCTGCATGGCTCTTTCCAGCATAACAGAGCTCTCAGCTTGTTTCAGTCCATTTGGGGGCTTCAGCAGTACATCAGGTTGGAAACTTTGAAGTGACATGGTCTTGTGAATGTTCATTTGACAAAACTATGATTGCCACGGGTTTGTTTTTCAGTTCTTCCTTAAGTATTTCTCAGGGTTGGGATGTGATTTCTGTTCAAAACTGGCAAGACCGATACCAGAAAATAATGTCCTGTGAGGCACAGAGCTCAGCTAGGTGTGAGAGAGATGAATTCAAGTCTACAGCATCATCATTTTTAGAAAGTTAACACAACAAGAAGTGATACGAAAGACTATCCCCCCGTCTGTGGTTATGGTGTACAATTGGTATATGAGGGAGTTTCCCGCAGTGCTGCTGCATGCTTGAACTGCCACATTCTTCTGCTTAAAGTGTCTTTTTAATTTTTTGTATAAAATGTTTAAAAGTCAGTTTCATCATAAGATACATTTTGGAAATGCTTTATTTGAAAAAAACATACAGCTCTGACTTGGGCCAAAATCCATGGAACTTCATTTATCATAGATCATGATATCTACCCTAATTATCTGGCAACTTTCCATGCTACTGTATAGGTCAGGAGAAGCTTCCAGAGGTTTCATTTATTAAGGGCTGGGAAAACCCAAAACTTCCTTGTGCAGCAAGGAAGAAGCTGGTGCATACCCCTCAGTCTAGATGAACTCTGGGAACAGAGAACGTCTTCAGATCTGTCCCTGCATAGCTAGAGCACTACATTCATTTTTTTACAGCACATGAGATGATGAAAAGAACATCAGTAACAGGAAGCACTCAAGTGGTTACAAATGAAGAAATGTTTGAAAAAAGTGTATTGTCAGAGAAGGTTAAAGAGATTTAAAACAGGCTTCCTGAAGAAGGGGACAGAGTATCTGTCTTTAAGTGTGCTCACAAGTGTTATTAAAAAGTAGGGGTCATTAAGTCTCAGCAGACTGGAAGGATGGAGAAAGATCTTAAGATAAAACAGTAAAATTGATGAAGAGTTTGAACTGAAAGGAGAAAATGCATGGAAACACCACTGCTGGAGTTGTATCCAAGGCAGAACTTGACAATAAGCTTTCACAGATGCTGTGTGAAACATATTCTGCTATTATTCAAGGGATGGATTTGCCTGCCCAGGGAACTTCCTCCCAGTGCTCATGTGACTGCCTCATGCTGATATGCATGGCCTCTTGGAAAGACAACAGTCATGGTGCTGATAATGCCAGGTTTGAGTAACTTGCTATCTGATTTGCTGTGAGGAATGTACAACAGTAATAGATTCAGTGTGTATTGATGGGAAAAGCAGCAGCCAGTGCCGAGGGTAGCACTCTTTCCTCAAGTGGGAAGGAGGAGGTAGAACACTTTTCATTTTCAAAGGGTTTTGGTAAGACAGTAGCAGGTACAACTGTAACTTTATATTTTAGCTCTTTACGTTCAAAACAAAAAAAGTAATGTATTTGTACAGACTTGCCTTTCTTTCTGTTTAAAGAAAATATATCAAATGTATAAAGGAAACACCGTTGCAGACTAACAAAAAAAACCTGTTGTAAGTGATACTTGACAAAAGAGAAACAAAAGATGAGAACAGTCATGGAATAATTTAGTCATAAAATGAACTGTAATCTTGAAGGTCAAATTTTATCTTAAAAGGTATAGAGAGAACACTTAGAATTTTTGAGAACTGATAAGTGATTTCATTACATCAAGGACACATCTTCACTGAAGTTGATAAGAAAAAAAAAAAAAGTAAAACAACTTTTCCTCTTCTGCTTTTGAGTAATAGTTTGAACATTTCTGATGACATTTACTCTTGAGTGACCTATTCTGGGACAGAGTACTGCAAACTTTTCTACATTGCTCTATCAGTGTATCTCAGCTTGATCTGTAGACAATCTTAGCAAAGCAGTAAGTCAAACTACAAGCTATGTCAAGGTTTTGAATCTGTTCCAACTGGAAACACAAAAACTTTTGTTACTTCAAATTCCACTTTTGAACATGTGTGGGGCTCCAGCTTCTTGTTTGTTGCAGGCAGGGAAATAAATGTGTTACATTCTTCATGAAAACAATCCTGGTGAAATTAACGGACCTCTTCATATATCAGAGTAACGGTGGATGGAAGTGGGATTGTCCACGTGGCTGCCATGGTAGCTGTTTTGGTAAACTATGATTGTCTAGCAGCCCTACAACACCCTTGTCATTTAACAGATGTCTGTGTTTTGCCAAATCTTTGAGATCAGTCATTTTTGTTATCCCTCCTTCCAGGTCAGAATTAGTTGTATCTAATGAGATTCCATCAGACTGTGCTAAATAATTTGTTTACCAGAAATTTAAGCTGATTTGTCCTATCTGAGTTTGGCTCATACTTCAATATTTTATGCCTGTTCCTGTAAATTTCTGAGCTCTTCAGTCCTATCTCATCACATATTTGAATGGCTGCTTGATCTTAAATACTCTCACACTGTCATCCCCTTCAATGGGATAACTTTAATGCATGCTATATATGCACGTGTTCAAATGACCTGCTGCATTGATGTGGAGTGCTTAAGTTCTTAGATGATCAAGCCTTTCAATAACTTTTTAAAACTGGATTTCTAAATATGCCATGGCTTGGGGTTTTTTTTCCCTTACTCTTTTAAACATGAGGCATAGCAGTATTGAGGCAAGATTTTCTAGTTACCTGGCAATTGTTATGTTTAGTTTAAGTCTCAGGACCCTCTGTCACAGGATTTTCAGAATAGCAGTAGAATTTTGCTTGCACTTTTCTTGTTAATGTTGTTCTGGCCCGTTTTATTTCTAAGATTCTGCTCTGTAGAAGCAGACATACTTTCCCACAGGAACTATATATATATATACCCCATTCACTCTATAAATAACATAGTGGATTAAATTTGGTCCATGGGTTCCTGCACACAGCTCCTGCTGTAGTCATGCAAAGGAACAGTTTTGTCCTAGTTGTGCAAAACTCATTCACTGAGGTCTGTGGAGCCTGTCTTCTGCCATACTGTGACACAGGGAGCTCCACACATGAATATAGAAAAAAAAATCAGTCATCTGTCTGCTCTCTGTAGATACTTTTTATTAAGCTTTCTTGTATTTTATTACATAATCTACCATTTGAAATGATGAGGCAGATATGAATACTGACAAAAATTACTCTGAAACTCAAAGTAAGAAGGGCCCTATTACCTTTACCATTCTACCGGATCCAGTTCCTGTCCAAATGGCAATGGCAAGATTCCCTTCACCTTCTGTGATGCAGGATCAGACCTTTGTCATGAAATTGGCCAAGTGTGTTTGGGTTGGAAAATATTGCAAACCTACCAGGTTAAACAAATTTCCTCAGCTACTGTGGGCAGAAAGAGAAAGGTCTAATCTTAGTTGTTCAAACCTTTCCACCTTATCACCCAATTTTCCCAGTGGGTTGCTACATCTATAATTTAGTGTGGATTGAGGAAAACAATAGCAAAATCATTTGCCACTTTGATCCCTGTATGTTTATTCAATGAGTGTTCAATATGCAAGAGTTTAGCATAGGAATCCAGACCACATTGCGTTGGTTTGTTGTTTCTTTTTTAAAATTTTATTTTATTTACACACCCAAGGTTAAAAGGAGCAGGAGCCCAGCTGAGAGAGTTCAGAGTTCATCTCTGCATGCTCACTGTCTTCCATTTAAATGTACACAAAGGACTAATACAGTACCCGCTCTCCCCTGGGCTGTCTTTGATACACTCTGCTGTGCCTGGACTCTGCCACTCCTCCTATCAGTCTGATCCTACTTCTATTAGCCCGCTGTGCTCAGCACTGTAACCTCATTCAGCTAGCGCACTGCATGCAGGCTAACAACTTCAAGGCTCTGTCAGGCATTGACACATGCAGGCTCCAAGCGGGAAGCTAAACACTCCCCTTCACCTCCTCTCCAGTTCCACATTAACCTCTATTAAGCACAGGAAAAACACAAATGCTGTAGTGACATCGTTCAGGTTTTAACTACCAGTGTATATTTAGATATTCAGCCAGCTTGCCACCTTTGAGAATGTACTCGGCGAACCTCTGGTTCCTCCCCTTTCTCACAATGAGAGCAGTAAATAGTGAGTTAGCTTGGGGAACGCAACAGTAGAAGGTCTGTGTTGGGTATTTATGGCACAGGCATAAAAATCTGAGAGAAAACTTTGACAGTACTGCCTATACTTTCTGAAGCAATAGTATGTGTTATAAATGGAAAATGAGACAAAAATGGTCTCATTCTGAAGAATCAAGCAGGGTATTTTCAAAACATGTCCTTTTTGAAAGCCATGCTGTAGAAAAGACACAGTGCAGTGCTAATCTGCATGCCCTGTTGTGGCTTTGATTCAGGCACTGAATGTATTGAAGTCAGCGGAGTGCTGTGAGCAGAGAGAGTTTCATCACTCTTTCTGGCTCTTTCCAAGGATGGGAAATGTCTGACAGTGTTCCCTTGTGAAGCAGCACCTTCGCTTCCCGCCCTGGGGATTGCTGCCAGTGCTCGCCCACCTTGTGGCTCACTCCCACTCTCCAGAGAGCCATCAAGACCGGGGCAGATTCTTTCCCAACTCCAGTATGCCTAGCCCACACATCACTATACTTGGATTAATTAAACACATCATACCCCGTATTCCTGGTTTAGACTCTGGACAGCATGTAAGAAAATGAAAGCAGAGGAGACAAACAGAATTTTCCTAATACTTTACTCCTGAAAATGAGTTACAAAATCAAAATTTGTGACAATAATAAACTTGAGACATGCCATCTCCTGTCTAATGCTTGGTACAGCAAACTTTCTGTGATCTGGAGGACTCTTACTGCTCCAGGTGGGACAGGACATCTCCACGCCCTGCCAGACTGCAGTAGTCACCTTCATTTGGCCATACAGAAACATCCAGCTCTGCAAAGAGACCTGTCTTCTTTTTGCCATGATACTCCATTCAGGCATTTTCACCTCATCTCATAAATCTTCCAGTACTCTTCTCTTTTGAAAAGTAATCCTGGAAGGAGGGAGGAAAGATGGCAGAAGAGACAATCAAAGTCATAAGTACTAGTTTGTTTTTTGACAATTTTCCTGTGATAGTCCTTCAGTGAGGTGTCAAGCCCCTTTCCTGAGAGGGACACCTGTCTGGAATACATTACTGTAACCTGTCTTGGGCAAATTTAAGCATGTGTTCAGTACAGCATACAAAACAGAGTTCAGGAAACAAAATGGAGTTTCAATTTAATGCAGACATACCGCTCTGAAAAACTGTCAAGAAAGGGATTTTCCATCGTGTAATGATGTTTACAGAGCATCTCTGTTTTTATCTTCAGTGGTTGCCCTAACAAGATCAACTGTTCTTTTAGCATAGCCATTTGATGATTTATGTTGTGTTCCATCATTATTTTAGTCTTATTTCAGCAGCTCTGAGTAAAATAAAATATTGCTCTGTTTGCCATCGAGCAACCTGAGACAATGTTCACTCTTCGCATTTGGTTTAAAATAAACAAAATTACCTAGTTTAAAAGCTTTTTCAGGATTAGTGGCTTTTAGATAATGTAAGTTACAAATGATGTCTGTAAGCTGTAAGCACTAAAATCACTAAATCACTAAAAATAAATGATCTTTTTACACAATGTTATTGCAACATTTTCTTAAAATGAAACAACAAATTGTGTTGGGGCACCGTCAGAGCAAGGTAAACTATGGTTAAAAGCTATAGCTAAAGTTTAAATTTAAATCTAGTTTCCAGTTCCAATCTAAGATGGGAGAAATTTGTATTTAGATTATGTGATTAATAACACAGGCTTTCAAGATCTTCAGCATCCTTTGAAGATACTGAGATGTCAAGTCCAAGTGGCTTTACCCAGAAGCTGAACTTCATAAACACAGCAACTTTCACCAGTTTGACCATCTCTTCCCTTGCTGCTTCTCCTTTAATCTCTACATTTCTGGATATTGCTGTTGAGGTACATTTGTGCACAAAACAGTGTCCACAGTTCCTCCTGCTCCACGCCCCAGCCCCAAGCTTGTTTTGGCATCAAAAGTCATATGGGATACTATTCATCATGCTTTCCTGCCTGGATGAAATGTAGTACCATCATACTGAGCTGTACTTCAGCATGAACTAGAAGCTCAAAGTTCCATGTGCTTGATTTTCTTTCTTCTAGCTGATATAACTATGCCTGCAGAACTTAGGGCATGTATATATGCATGCAAAGAGAAAGAAAATAGGCAGTTCCCTCAGACATTCAAAACTGTGGATGAAAAGGAGGAAAATAAATCCTCACTTCTCTCAACAACAGCAAAGAAGTGAGAGGTAGCAAGGAGAGAGATAAGGGTGAAAATTCATTCTCCCTGTAATCCAGATAGCACAGGTGACCCTGGCAATGAAGCCTGAGTGACCTGGCATAGAAAAAGGTAGCCTGTGGGGAGGGGCGGACACATAGGCTGGAAGCTTCTGTTGAACCTGTACATCCCTGTGGCAGTTGTCATCTGAACTAGCTACATGAGGCTAATGCAGGTATGTCTCTGCATTTATAATCACTGTATACTCACATACAGTTAGCAATATAAAAATAAATTTTCTTTGCAGTTATCCTCTTCGGCTTTCAGCCCCTTCTAGTTTTTTCTGCACTCTGGTACCTTTCTTTTTGTCTTCCAAATTCTGTATATGTAGGCTGTAATGAAAAATCTTTTAAGTTGGTGTCACCAATTTTTTATGCAATCTGATTATAATGTCTTTGTGACATAGTCCGCATATGATGTTTTTCATTTGAAGAAGCACATAAAGAATGAATGAAAAAATACCATTCTTGCAAGCTTTGCTACTTCACAATCATTATTATAAATGCTGGGAGAGTTGGCTGCAACCTAAGTGGGAAGATGAAAACAGGCTTCCGGGCCATGACTACATTATATGACTCTGATGTGATGCCATGCTAATGGGAGACAAAAGCCAGCTTTGGACCCCTTGGTAAATCCATCCATGATAAAACAACCTCACCACCCTCTGAACATTCGCTGAACTCTGTCATAGCTCTTGCATCAGTTACAGTAAGCCAGTGTTTATGTAGTTATTTTCCTAACTTAAATGAGTAAATTGCATTTAATAACAGCACTTGGGTATTTTGTGCATGTTGGTTGTTGAACACTGTAACTTGTCTTACAAAGGGTGATTCTAAGGGAGATCTAACTGGCCGAGCCATAGCGTTGACCTGTACGTTTTATTTATAATAATCATTTAAATAAAGTATATGACGTAATTCTGAATATATATTCCAAACAGCTCCAACTTACATATCTTTTTATATTACTATGTGGTCATATTCATCGTTTGCTCTCACCCAAACTTCTCATGCAGTTACACTTTAATATGAAAAGAAATGTTGTCATGAGTAGTTATTATCACACATCAGAATATTGTATTAGCATTCACTTTTAATAGATTAAAATGAAAGATTTTGAAATCTGCCCTTAATGATACTGAAGGATCTTGGAGACACATTAGGAAAGCTTTAGATGAAATGTCATATGATATATATACATCATACATAGGTTCATAAAAGACAGTTCATTTAACTGCCTGCCTTGTGTTTTGTCTGTTATGTTTGGATGAATCATCCACAGGTTAAGTGATGCTTGTGCAGTTTCTTTGCTTAAAATCAAGCACAGTGAGTGGCAGAGAATACAAGGTTCTTGTAGGTCTGGGGAATGATGAGTAAAATAAGATAATTTTGGAGGCATGGAGTATAACCTGGAAGAAAAATCTGGTGGTTGGAGGCATCTTTGTGTTGTATTTGCTGACCTTTTGACTCACTGTCGGATCTGGATGGGTTGCTTGAACTGCTGTTGCATAAATCACCTTACTTTTAAAGCTGAATTCAAGGTAGATGTAGTATGAGTTAGCCTGTTCTGGATGAGAGTTGAGAGGTGCCATGCTGCAGAGCCTGTGTGTTACAAAGCAGTGTATTAAAGTTGAAATGACTCAATATTAATTTCTGGGGTTTATGGGCTTGTTTTGGAAGCTTCTGAAACAAATGGGAAAAAAAAAAAAAAAAAAAAAAAAAAAAGAGTAGGACCTTCCAGCTGATCAATTAGTTGGCATTTTTTTCTCAGTTTATTGTTTCAATGTGGAATAGTCATATTTGGGCAAGGTGGGCACAGACACAATATGCTGGTTGCATCAGTGTCTCTGAACTTCTTGTTGTTGAAGGCTTTGTATACCCTGGGTTTTTAGCTGGCATGGGATATGTAGGTCATCTGTATTCCGCAGGTTGGTAGTTGGGAAAGGGGATGATGAATAACCAATTCAGCATTGAATTAAATATTTTGTTTTATTTTAGTATACAAAAATCATAATTTCACTCTTTTATAAACATTTTAATAAATACTGAAAACTCGAAGGAGACATCTCCTGACAGTACCTGCTGTAGGAAGCACCAAGAAGCCATGCACCATGCTGCACTAGACTGAGGGCAGATAATAGTTTAATAGCTCTAAATGTAGTATGAATACTAACATGCCAACAGTGTTAGTGTCAACTAATACAGTCTGCATCCTGCAAATATAAACACTACAAAAAATACACATTGCATCAAATCTTATTGAACTATGCAACCAGTTACACAACATCTTACACATACTTCTTCTAACAAGCAGATACTAAATATTGCAGTGACTAAACTCCATGTTTTAACATTGAAGAAATTAAATAATAAATCAAACAGCTGCTGGGTATATTTAGATGTTAATAGGTCAATCAGATTTTACAGACGTTATGCATCGATATATTTTTCTGAGAATTTACTGTACCAAAGTAATCCAAAACATTGCAGAAGGTCATTTCTCATTTCAGGCCAAGCCAAAAGTCCAGGAAGTTTAACTTTAGGTATGCTTTTGGTTTTGGCTTTCATTGATACATGCTCACATTAAGCCCACAGACGATGTTAGAACAAAAGCATTTCAGAGCTAAACGGAGAGCCACAAGCAACGAATAGAAAAAGCTTAGATCCAAGATCCTGTCAATGCCAGAGGCACCACTAGTAACAAGCACTGATCAGGTAGGCAGATGATTCAAGAACAACGCACAGAATGATGAAAATTTCCAGGATTCATGGAAAAATACCTTAGGGAAATTTTTTCTGTAAATGCAAATTTGGTGATTGTAAGCTTGGGAGCAAGGACAAATAGATGACCAAACCATCCAAAAGAAGGAATTATTTGAAAGACTAGTACACTTCATAAAGATTTTTAAATTGCAAGCTCAGGCATTATGGAAAACAAAATAAATTGTAATAAATCTTGACTGTATCTAGCCAGTATGCAGAAAAGGAAAGAAATTTCTTCATGTTCACTGCAATTGAACACATACAACATAAGATTTAAATTATAGCAATGTCTGCAATATAGAGCAGGAAATATATGAAGGTAATGAGGAAAATTCAAAATAGGAAATTATAGCAATGTCTGCAATATAGAGCAGGAAATATATGAAGATAATGAGGAAAATTCAAAATAGGAGACTTAAAGAATCATGGTTTTCAGGGCAGGTCGGACTACCATAGCCAGCCAGTATAACTATCCTGTCCGTAGGATTTCTTATGAATATGATATGGAATGCTTCTTTTCTGAAAAAGATATCTAGCTTCATTTTGAAATGTCCAAGAAATGGTGAGTTTGCTGTTGACATAATGCTTAATTACCTTCTAAAGTAGGATTTTGTATCTTATTTCAGGACTGAATTTCTCTAACTCCCATTTCTCAACACTAGATCTCATTATACCACTGTCAGGAAGGCTGACATCTTGCACTCAGACATCTTTCCAGGGTGTAAGTACCAATCACAGTGATCAAGGCACCTTTCAGCCTTTAGTCTGACAAGCTGAATAAGTTGAGCTCCAGTAGGCCTCACACTGGAGCGCTTGGTTTCCAACCGCAGGCTGTGAAATCTCTCTTCAGCATTTCACCTGTCCATCTGAGTAGAAGAAACAATGCATTTTTTCCAGGGTGCAAACAATCTAGATGCTAAAAAATTTTCTCCAAAACTCTACTTTGAATGCTAGTAAATAAGGGTATTCTTCAATGAGAAATCTGAGAGAATGGCAAGTGTAAGCAAGAGATAATGAAGGAACATCCATCAATACCTATTTTTATGCTCTAATCTAGCTATCTGTAGTCCATCACACTTCAGAAATACTCTATTCCCTACGGCAGATCTGTGCCCGTGGTGTAATCCCTTCCCTCCTGTGGAACTAGGACTCCTGACAGATAGGCTGTGACTATCTATTAAACAGCTCTGGCCACAAATGGCAGACAACTGCTGCAGCAGGAGCTGGCACTTGCTCATTTCTGCTGCTGCTGTTACAAGCCTTGTAGCCTCTGGCAGAGAAATAGGATGAACAGCTGGAAGCTGAAACCTTTTCAGCCACCTCAGCAAAAATTGGTAGAGCTATCTGCCAAAGCCACAGTTTGACTTAGCTATCTTGGTCTAGTTGAATATACTGCATCTTGCAGGTAGAATATCCCGAGAAGCTCAGCGTGGCTCAAGAAATGTCCGTGGGATATTTCACTGCCACCTCCTGTAGGAGCAGGGTAGGCTCAGTAGTGCGGACTTTTTAAAAAAGCCGCTGCATCATCAAAAATAATGGCTCGTGTCCAAAATATGTCACCCTAAGCATTCACAGAATGGGTCAGGTGAAAGTTATTTCAAACACACGTCATAACAGCTGGAAATTTGTGGTTGATAACTGGGGATGGGGATTTCTGCTGTTGTTCATTTCTGCTTCAAAGGTTGAAAAGATTTTCCCTACCTCCTGAATGAACACTGGGACTATAGTTGTCCTGTTGGCACTGCCACTTGAAGGGGCGTGACAAGAGTTCTGTGGTGACATTTTCCAGATTATGTAACAAATTAGCAGTTTTATACTTTTTTGTGTTGGTACAGGATGAGGCTTCAGTTCTGACAGTTTTTCTCCTTCAGATTTTAATGAACTCCTTTCTATCGCATTTCTGTTACTTCTTAACTGCAGCTGACTGGAGGAAAAGAACAACAACAAAAGCTTTGTATATATTTCCAGGAATGGCATTTATCATTTATGGAAGGGTATTTTTGCAGTTCTGGTTATGAATGTTTATTTTATTCACACACAGAGCAAACTATCCTCTTATACCATACGGTCAGGAGGTA
This sequence comes from Falco punctatus, assembly GCF_963210335.1. Taxonomy (NCBI): domain Eukaryota; kingdom Metazoa; phylum Chordata; class Aves; order Falconiformes; family Falconidae; genus Falco; species Falco punctatus. Next base: position 46,282,410 of record NC_137582.1, read on the forward strand.
TGCTGTTTCAGATGTCTGAAAGCTGTCTGGAAATGTATTTCCTACTTTCTGATATGGGAACATTTTGATGGGGGTTTTAATTTGTTTTGAAATTTCAACTCTTGTTCTGCTCAGAAGCTAAACTTGGAATCCATTAAGATGCATTTTAGTGCAGTATCTATTCTCATCTTCCTTTTCTCAGTAACTGCAATTCACTTAGTACTTCATTACAACCAACAGCAATATGTATACATGGTGCACAAAATGAGCCATTTTGTTTTAAAACAGATTGCAGATGAAAGGAAACTATTCATTTCTTGCTTGCTAGATGTAATTACTAGAGCGCTAATTACTCCAAATCACTGACATCCAGGGTCAATAAGGATGACAACAGGAACATCAAAGACAAGATGCACACATGCAATTACGAGTCTCTAAAACCAGGCTGTAATATTATTTTATGGCTACTGTTTTTTTCAGTCAATGTTGAAAAATATTCAAGTTTGCTGAATGTTTACTATTATTTCCTTTGCAGTTTGACGGTGAGAACATGTATATGAGTATGACAGAGCCGAGCCAGGACTATGTGCCAGCCAACCAGGTGGGTTAATTAATCTTCTCTGCCTTGTTTCAAATTGTAATTAAACAAATTCAAAGAGTTGCATTGCAAATGAGTGGCACTATCAGTAACTGCTGCAATCAGGAATAATCATAATTTATAAACAAAGCATTTAAGCCTTGTTTCCAGTTAATGAGATAGAGCTGATAAAACACCAGAGTTGGCGTTTGTTGAAAGATACTACCTTGTTTCCTCTCCAGAATGCAAGCAGCTGTTTTGCCAGCATGATCTTTCCTAAACAGTTGTTTTACCTTCAGGAAATAAAGTCTTTACAGGTGCAAGTTATTTGTTTATCTGACTGCAGACAAGTTAATCATTATAAGCTACACATGTCACAAATAGCTTTAATTATCATTCTTAGGCCAGTTGTAGTTGAAGAATTGTATTTTTAACACTAATTATATGGCTGAGGACTGTTGCCAATGTTATACAATTAGCAGTGGGGTTAAGGCAATGACTTGGTCTTCTGTAGCTTGCAGACTAGAAGGCTTAGTGTGATGTAGATACTTTACAGGTATCTTTGAGTCCTTTCAATTTGAGGAACCCTACACACTGAATTCTGATACTAGGTGTATATTTAAAAACCTGCCACCTTTCCACTCAAACCCTAAGATACTTCAGATTTCTAAAAAGTAAATACTGTAATTACTTCTTAAAAAGGAAATGTAGTTTTGGCATTTTTGGTTTGCCTACCTGTAGCTAAATCTGTATGTAGGGGAGAATTTTTCATACTCTTAGCATGTTTCAGCCAGTTTAATTCCACGTTAGTAAGTGATGGTGATAGTGGTGCAGGTCAGTTGGATTGTGTCAGAAATGTCCCTGAATAAGCAGGTTTGTGGTCTAGATTATGCAGTAGCTCAGGGCCAGCAGTGGCTACTCTGGTCTACCTCTTTCTTGCAGGACCAGTAGGAGTACGTGAAGAGCTCTCATTGGGTGGAAAATAAGTTTGCATGCATAGTAAATGTGTGTAGATGGCCAGGATGTAATTTAGAAATCAACAGTTTTGGAAAGTGACAATACAGTCAGTGCTTAATGTCTTCGTGAAGCAGAGTTCTTCAGATATAGAGGTTCATTTGGGGGCAGGGAAGCAGGAGGCTGAGTGAGATGAGCTACACTGTTCAATCAAAAAGACTGTCTTTAAAATATTCTACCATGTTGTTTCCCAGCCTTCTGTTGAAGTTATTCTGAAGTACCTTTAGAGACCAACTGTACTTTGCATTTAGCATTTGTGCGTGATTGAACTTATTCAACTAAGAACCCTCCAAGATCCAGAGGTAGTTTAGAATAGAACTGTTTGATTAAAAAATGAAAAATTATATTATTAATTTTTCTCTAACCATTAATCCAAAAACTGTACTGACAAGTTTTAGTATTACTATTAGATTAAAGCAGCCTAGTATCATCTCATTTATGCCTTAAGGGTTTTGAAGTGCAAAGGCTAATTGAATTTGTTTGAAAGAGTAGAAATACAAACTCTGTGAATGATTGCTGTTATAAGGCAGCTGCTACCTTTCAGAGAATCATTATGTCTGTCTTAAATAGTTTTGAATAAAAAATTGCAAATCCACATTATACATCAGAATTATTTTTCTTCTGTTGATATTTTTGTACTGTGTGTGCATGTAGTTTAAATAATTTAAATGGCATATTGAAAAATTAAGAGTATAAGTTTTAATCTTTTATGCAGTTTCTACATGTGCTAACAAGGCCCAGATACTCAGAGATATTTATGCATGTAACACTGGTTTTAGTGGAAGTAAGGTGCTTAAAGTTCCTTTAAAGATCCAGGCCTAGATATTTTCAGTGCAAATGTTTTTGTCTTCAAAGAGAAAATCTATCAAATATGACATTTCCAAATTCAATGACAACAGAAAACCCTGAATGCCTACTGAGGGCTGGAGCCAAGAAAGGGCTTACAGACTTAAAACCTTGCCATTGCAAAGCTGAGCTCTTGGGTGTCTGGCTCCCAGGTGGAGTTCCAAACTCAGAGGCTGGTGTCAAAACTCTTTGTCCTTTGCTGGGGGATCCATGTGGCAAGAGATAGCTCAACTGCCAGGCATGGTAATTTAAGTTATCACCAAATGCACACCAATAACTGCCTCCTTTGCCTGTTTGAGAGCAGCTGTCAGCCTTGAGCTGTCACACCATCCTTTCCCTTACTGTGATTCTCTCCTGGCGTTTACAACATTGCAGTGGTTTTTAAAGTGAATATATGTGAAAAAGCCTGTAATAATGACATTTTTTTTAAAAAAAGGAGACAAAACAACACACTAGGAGCAGGCAGCTGGGGTGTGTTGGAAACCTGCCTCTTGTTTTGGCAAGAACCTGGGACTGCGAGAGAAGCCTTCTCAAACCCGTTCCTGATGTAGACAGCTACTAGTCATTTCTCAAAGGAACTAAGCTCTTCACTGACAGTATTGGTGAGGTCTTCACTGACTGTAATGCGGTGTCATTCCTATCTCAGGCAACATTTGATGAACACCCAAAAATTGGTGAACTGATTACCATTTCAACATCCAATCTGCTTGTTAAAACTGGAAAGAATATGATGTTCACTGCTCTGAAAACAAAGCATGCAAGATCGTGTAGCTTACTAGGGAAGGAAAGGAAGAAGAAAGGATGTGACCGTATTTTCTTGTCCCTCTTTTCAAGACTGACTGTTCATTTTCCTCTGAATGGTACTGGATGTAAAACAAATAATCCTATAAAAAGAGATGAGAAAGCGTTCTCTCGCAGGTGAAAGCCTCGTCCCTTCATCCATGGAGTTTTGTTCTGTGTCAATTTTGCATCTGTTCTCATGAGCCTTGCAGTTGCATGACTTCAGTAAGAGGAGTGCAGGTTCCTTCCCACCCTCAGTAACTTGGCTGTTCCCTTTCAAGATCAGAAAAGAGGGTTTGAATCCTGTCAGAATGAGGAGTGAATTAATTTCTCCACTTTCCTTCATGGAGACACTTCTGTTAACTAAGATATGAATCTCACATATTAAGAGATGCCTGGCCCTATCAGAAACTTTTATTCAAGCTCTGATCATGCTGACTGAGTCAGCTGCAAGCATCGTTTTCTAATTTCAGAGTCTGACACAGTTTGTTTGGGAAGTAGGTTGGCAGACTGAATCATGGTATGCAACACCAAGGACCGAGAGGTTTCAACTAGGCTGTCTTCAGGATTCTGTGACTACAGAGGCAGAATTTGGGGGGCTCCTGATGCACGCTGACATGTACTTCAGTTCTTTCTGTTTACTGCAAACTGTTCATATCCAGAAAGACGTCACCTTGTATTATTTTAAGAGGTTTAATCAATTTGTCCCCTTTAGGCTAGCATAAATAAAAGCTCAGCTACTGGACAGGAAAAATATAGTTTTGTTCCTTTTGCTGTATAACATCAAACATCTGCATAGCTTGGTAATCCAAGACAAGTTGCCTCACAGCATCCCTCAACAATTATCATTTCTGTTCAATTTTCAAATCAGTACATGCTTTGGGACTTATAGACCAAGTTGCTAAGTAGCAACATATGGCTTACTACTGTTCCTGTGATGTTGCTGCAAGCAAATAGCATAATTCTATACTTGAAATGATTTTTACAAAAAGCCAGTGCTGGAACTGAGCCAGAAGTGTAAGTGTACAGTAAAAATTAATGATATTCTTTTAAACTGTCCCAAAAGGCTGTTTGGCAATGTTGTCTCTGTATACATTTTATATATACATGTAAGTACTGTATTTTTGGTTATGATCTATGCAGTACAGGACTCTGCACTGCAAGCATCTCCAAAATGAGTTATGCCAGCCATATTAACAAACATACATAGTAAAACTACATGACATTTTCACTACTAATTGCACTTCGATCTGAAAATATTTATCATTTTAAAATAAAACTATGCCAACTGCTCTGCATTTCAAATTCTCACAAATATATTGTTTTCTCCCCACACCTATAATTGGAATCTCAGAGATGAATTGTTCTTCATGTAATTCCTCCTCCTGTAATTTGTGGGCCATGCACAGCACAGTGTAAAATTATATTGTTTATTTTACATTTCTTCTTAGTCACAATACAGAATGTAATTCAGGACTCTGTTGCACAAAGCCTTGGCATTTTTTTAGCCCTCCTGAGGCCTGATAAGTGTTAAGGGTAATGAACTCAGCTGCCAAATCCCCTGCACAGTCCAAGGGAAGGAAGAAGAACTGGTCTGGAGCTGATGGTTTGGGGCAGTACCCCCATTGCCCCAGTGCAAAGAAAAGAGATACCTGAGGCAGAGTATTTTGCATAGAGGTGCTATTTTCCTCCCTCCCAGAGCTATCCCAGGGAGATTATATAAGATATGTATGCATTCTCTTTGGTACAGTGAGTGCCATGGGTATCCAAACTGTTTTGTCCTGTACAGCTTCACAGTAAAATCGGGTAGAATGACATCCAATAGAGAGATTTTTCATATTAATAGGAAACAAAATGGTTATCCTGCCTTTTGTTGCTGTATGCACGTGGTCCTATATATGCCCTTAACTTATTTTTACATGTTTATACCCTAATTTCTAAAAGTATTAATAGGATAGCTATTACTCATGCGAAGTAGGGATGGATGAATGCTACTTAATAGCTGCTCTCTCATGCTCTGTATTGGTCCTTCCCTGTACGTAGACTGGAATTTCAGGGTACTGTATCCCATTCCTGCCAGAAGATATGGCTCTTCTCTCTTAGCGCTCCTCCAGAGCCACAGTCAGCAGAGCAAGGCAGGAGCTGGCTGCCCTGGAAAAGATTCAGGAAAAGCAGCATTCTTACGTGGAGAGTCATTGAGTGGTCTGGTGTCATTCCATGGATACATACTACCCTGAAATCCAGGGCAATTCTACCCAAAAGCTGGAAAGCTTTTATTCAGTAGTTGAGAGGCTGCTTCATAGTGAAAGGCCAATGCCACCGGGCCAGTCTGCTGGCTGGCTGCAATTCAGGGCTATTTTGGATCATATTCCACCTCCCTTTTCCTGTTCCACTATCTTTTAATTTCAAAAATAAGAATATCAACAGAAGGGAGCCCACTTCTTGCTCCTCCATTTCTCTGAAGTAGGCTACAGATGCCACTTTAAAAAAAAAAGGGTGTAGGTTTAAATGGCCTCAGGGATAGAAAACCACCAGGCAGGACTTTCAGATACTGAATGAGTGGTTAAAGGTAGAGGTAATTTTACCCTACCGTTCCCTCTTGTGTAGAACATAA